>NW_008825300.1:660282-687468 GCF_000699105.1 Pygoscelis adeliae | reverse complement strand
GGGGGACATTATTGTGCTCTACAACTACCTGAAAGGCAGTTGTAGCAAGGTGGGTGTCAGTCTCTTCTCCCAAGTAACAAGCAATAGGACAAGAAGAAATGGCCTCAAGTGGTGCCAGGGGAGGTTTAGATTGGATATTAGGAAAAATTTCTTCACCAAAAGGGTTGTCAAGCATTAGAACAGACTGCCCAAGGAAGTGGTTGAGTCTCCACCCCTGGAGGTATTTAAAAGACGTGTAGATGTGGTGCTTAGGGACATGGTTAGTGGTGGACTTGGCAGTGCTACGTTAATGGTTGGACTTGATGATCTTAAAGGTCTTTTCCAACTGAAATTATTCTATGATTCTATGTTGACAAAGATTGACTGATCTGTCCCAATATATCATAGAGTTTAGTAACACGATTATTCAGAAAAAGTTAATTTTAGAAATTCCTACTTGACTGTGGTTTTGTTTTGTTTAAATCAGAAAAGATTGCTTGTATTGGACTGAAAATATCTATATTGCAAGATTTTAAATTGCTGAGATTTGTTTCAATCTTCATAGCCAAACCACACTTAATAGATGAATGTGTATTTTGCAATAGTGCTAGAATATCTGAATATTCATTTAAAAGAAAAAGAGAAGAGTAAGTAAACATACAGGAAGAAAGCTTGGTTGATTTCAATACGAGCTTGTTAAAAGAACATTTCCAATTAGGATTTCTGATAAAAGCCTTTCAGCTTCAAATTAAACCCGATTACATAAATGGTGGATGAAAAGCTGGACGTGAGCCGACAATGTGCACTTGCAGCCCTGGGCTGCATCAAAAGCAGCGTGGCCAGCAGGTCAAAGGAGGTGATTCTGCCCTTCTACTCCACTCTGCTGAGACCTCACCTGGAGTACTGCGTCCAGCTCTGGAGCCCTCAGCACAGAAAAGACATGGACCTGTTGGAGTGGGTCCAGAGGAGGGCCACAATAATGGTCAGAGGGATGGAACAACTCTCCTATGAGGACAACCCCAGCTGAGAGAGTTGGGGTTGTTCAGCCTGGAGAAGAAAAGGCTTCAAGGAGATCTTATTGCAGCCTTTCAAAGTCTGTCCCCTTCTTTCTTATAAGTCCCCTTTAAGTATTGAAAAGCCTCAGGACTCTGGGATGCATCTCGTCAGGTCCCATAGAGTCCTTTAATAAAGGAGTTAAAGTTTTAATAGAGAAAAAATTAGATAAAGCACCCTAATCTTGACAATGTCTAATCTTGTGCTCTCTTCAGACCTTTCAAAGCTGTAATGTGTTAAGGGATAGTTACTGCTCTAAGTAATATGCTGAAATGCTTACAAATATTTCCTCCAATCCAATTTCCTCAGAAGTACATTAGGCTGGATAAAGCCTAACAGTTCAACAGCTTCTAAGAGTCACTTGGCACAGTTGTTCTTATGTGCATTCACTCAAGAAGATGTATATCGTGAGGATGATTAATACATCATTTACAGTACCAATGAAAGGTCAGTCATAGATCACAGCAAATGCCTCTGCCAGCAGTAAAATGAATAACATTTACATTTTAAAAAGAAAATATTTTATAAACATGTAGAATTTGATGGTAGCAGTACCCTCTTATACAGTTATTTTGCAAGAAGTTTAATATATCATCCAGTATATATTATGGGAGGTGCAACAAAACTTTTAACACATTTAAAGGATTTTTCAGCCATCTCTCCTTACAACTAAAGTGCCTTTGTAAGAGCAAAGGTGCTTTAGCAGGAAATGTAAAGACACCATAGTCCAGCAGCAGCTAGTTTTATACCATTTTTTTAGTTTAATTAAATTTTGGTAATCCCCTAGCTATTTCATAAATATCACAATCTGATCTCTTGTATGAGGAATCAGCTCCTTCGTAATGATATACATGGAATAAACATTCTATCTTTATTAATTTATGTCTATAGGAAATTGTAAAATACTTTCATTGTTATTTTTTTTTCTTAATTATGAAAAAATAACCAAACTGTGTTAGAAATGATGGGAAACAGAAAGGAACAAATGTCTTTTTTTCTGGCCTGTTATACAACAACGTTTGCTGTCAGCCTCAAGATGGATTCTCAACGTTCCTTGCAAGAATAGAACAAGTTGCTATCCATATTTCTCTTCCTTCACCTGCTACTGAAGACCTGTGGAACCTGTTAGATTTGATCAGCTTATTAATTTTCCCATGTCTTAGTATTTCTATCACACTTTGTACACTAAGGATTTGAGTACAGCTGAGACAGTACCACAATAAAAAATCAGGATGATGAATAGTCTCAAGTCTGGGCCTTATTATCCTGCCTCAAGTGCATTCAATATCTTGAAACCATCACATTCAGAAAGTTTTGAGATCAAAAAAAATCAATAAAGCACAGCAGAAAGTCAGAAAGGAACCTAGTCTATCCCCCATACCTCTTTTTCCCTGGTTATTTTATCTCCTTTAGCCCCAAATCTTGGAAAATCTGAACACTCTAAATTTTGCATTCATTTCTCTCTCTGTTGGCTTCTCACCCTACTTGTGCCCACAGATAAAGAGCATCAAGGTGCTGTGCGTGGAGTGGGATTAGATTTATACACATAAATCCTTTAAATCTGATAAAACACACCTGAGTTTTTTAACCACACATTCATGTTTGTTAAATAATTAAATACCTTAAATGTGATTTAAAATATTTTGGTCAATTTAAAATTTAACAATTTGTTATCTGTGTTCTCTTCCTATATTTAATATACTACACTACACTACTGCTGATAAATTTATATATAATATAAAACTTTATTGCTACAATGGCATGTTGAGCTACAAAAAGATGGACTGTATACTTCCTAAATATTATTTCTATGCATTAATTATATTTATAAACTCATCCATAAGAACAAATTGCAAAACAAACCAAAAAATTTTCTTTTGTTATTTTCCTTACTGTAGCTAATTTTTCTCACATTGAGAAAAAAAGACAGGAAAGAAATGTAAAAATCTGTTCAATCATTATTTCAGTATACTGGAGTTCACCTTTTTAGACATCCCACACATCACTGTGAGAAATATCAGACCTTAATTCCTCTCTTGGTTAAAACCTCATATTCACAGGCACTATGTGGGGGTCGTACATCAACAGAGTTTTTCAGTGACTCATATACAGCCACACTTCCAGAGGCTTTTTATACCTGTCACACCAGTCTACCCTCCTTGTTGTCCAAATCAGAGGATTTATCAGAGTTCTCTGTGGCTTTTCAGCCAAAGCATTTTGGATTCCCTTACACTGAAAGCAGGCTTTGTGCATAAAGAGGGAGAAGTCTCTTTTTCTATCTTATATTCTTCAATTAAAAATCAATCTTTAAAATTCATGGCACAGTTGAAGAAACAGATACAAAGTTGAATAAGATTAAAACAAATAGGTCTATTGTTTACATAATTTATAACCTTCTATCAAAGTCTCATGTAGTCATTCAGCTGAATGCAGTACTGAAACAAAATCATCAGCCTTCAGTTGCTCTTGAGTCCCGCTGTACAACTGGAGGTAGCTAGAGTAGAATTTCCAAGGTGTAGCTAGTGAATGAAAGAATTATAACCTTAGAACATGAAAGGGAGAAAAGAAAATCCTCAGAGGTGCTAGCTGAGAATTTCAGCTCTATACTCTGCTCAGATAAGAACTAAGAACAACATGCTGGTAAGACACCTCCCCAAATGCCAGGATATTCATACTAACCACATTTTAAGGGCCAAATTCTGTTTTTACTTAAATCCGTGTATCTTTGGGTTTACATTTCCAATGAATGCATGTAGGTTAAGTCATCTTTTTGGGAGGACACATAAAAAGGGAAGGTCAAACCACAGTATTCATAGAAAACTCACAGGTAGACCAGGTCACACTAAGGTCTAATTTACATCAAATTTTTCCTTCCCCCTGCATCCAGTTACCTATCAGTACAGATTTAGTGTACTATATATATTGATAAGTATTAGACTTCTATACACAGAGAACAAACTAATATCATACAAGGAAAAAACAGCAAGTATTATACGTGTCTTTCATCATATAACAGACTCTTCAGTTGACTAACAGGCCAAGTAATCTTCTATCGTTACAGACACAGGATCTGGTAAGTGAGAAATCTCCCTCTTTGATATACAGCTACATACTCCACAGAGAAGTACAGTCATCTGCTGTGCAGATCAGGATTTGCTTAAGAATGTATTCCACAATGAAGAGGGCTTCAGTGTGGAAAGGAAGAGCAATGCTAGGAATCATAGAATCATTAAGGTTGGAAAAGACCTCTAAGATCATCAAGTCCAACCATCAACTTTGTAAAAAATACAGAATTATACCTTCTGAAACAATTCTCTTAACTCCAACAGCTTTAACATATGCTCAAATACACATACACTCTCCATGTCAGCAGTGCAATACATGCAATCTTCTTTATCATTTTTCTACTTGCACCTGAGTTAAAAATGTGAGATATACAGTCGTTAAACATAAAGGTCTTCTATATTTAAGCTTGGTATTGTGATAGACCATGTTCTGCTGTAATCACCTAAGCAACATTTCAGAGACACAAATTTTTTTTCCTGACCAAGAATGCTGGAAAAAAATTAGACACTTTCAGTTTTTGCACTGCAAAAATATTTTGCTTTATCGCAATCTTGTAAATAGTTGTATGTTTTTTCTGAGTGGAACATAGTATTTACAATCTTTTTTACACTTAACTAGCTCTCACAGTTGATTAATTACAACTTATTAGAATAACATTAGGTTTTTGAAAAACATTTCTCTTGATAATCTCGTTAGCTTATTTAGAGATATGACAAGAGTTTTGAAGATGGAAGAACAGTAGATGACTCAAGAGTCGTACCAACACCAAGAGGAGTCTGTGTGACTCAGTGTTCTTTGCTAAGGAGAATAAACCACCTGTTATTACAGAGGAGATAGAGACTACAAGAATGTGCTGCATAACAGAGGCAAAGATATGAGCTACAGAACTTAGGTGGGAAAGGATTCTGAGAAATGAAAATAAAAATCCACTAATTTTTCTTCAAACCACAACAAATGACACTTGAGCGTTCCCCAGTGCAGCAGATGAAGCGTGACTGAATACCTCAGCAAAATGATGGCTTAGATGGTTTTCAGTTGCATTCACTTGATCCTTCAGGGAAGACAGCAAAGGAAACAAGATAATAAAATCAACAGATGCATCCAGGACAGGTGTTATTTAAATTGCATGCATATCTGTTGAGACACAGAATTATTGGACATACTCTCTGAGAGCAGTTGGCATCGTATCTCTTTGAGGTTTGAGGCTGGTGCAGCTGAGAATAGGAACTGTAAAGCAAGAGAACCAAGGAGAAGACTGAGAAAGAGAATGAAATGATTCCTATGCATTTTTAATATGTAGAGGGAAGTAAACAAAACTATAGCAACAGCCAATCCAATACCAATAGATAAGAAGGAAGGATACTAAGAACAGAAATAGTACTCATTTATCAAAACAGTAGTCAGGTGATTCTGACTATGCCTAATGTTATTAGGAGACTTAGTGTGATCTAAAAGAAACATCATAAATATTTGTACTCTAAAATGTCAAGAACTTGACTGATGAAATAAGAAAATTGAATTTACAGTGTAGGATGTAAAACCAGATACTATGAAGTAGAAATATGAAAATAAGAGAGATTGGCAGCTGTAAATGGTTCACACTAGTTAAAGACACATGATGCTGGGGAAAAAAAAAGAGTGGAGCAGAACAGTATTCTTTTACCTACACATTAAACTCTAAGAAAATAAAAGGTAACATGGGTAGAATTTCTGCTTGGTTAAAATTCTCCTTGAAAAGGGATAATATTACCATATTGAAATTGTATCCTATGGAAATAAAAACAAGTTATCAGGGAAACTTCACCTAACTAGACAAGAAATGATATCAAAAGTATGCTGGAAAAACAAAAATACTGAAAAGGTGGAAAAAGATCAGTTAGAGCCATAAAATTAAATAATGTACACTGTATAGCACACATCTACAAAGCCTAATAATACAATTCAGGTCTGTAATTTTACAACACTGATTAAAATAAGTTATTTTCTAAACTAGATTCGCCAAAAAAATACAGTTAAAAAAAATAACCACATGCCTCTAAGACAACTGAAGAGCTGCGTATTTCTTTTGACCTTACACTGCAGATCACAAATGAAATAAAAGTGTGGCATGGAATAATCTAGCAATCTAAAACCGTAGTGAAGGAGATTGGATCAGATCATCCTGTGGTAAGATTTTTTGTATTGCTTAACTATTAAAATACAGAATTATGTAAAAGGAGGTGAAAAGACAATAAAAATGGTATTTGAATGTCCTCAAAGATGGTAAGTCACACAGGAATCCAGATTGCATAAGCACTGACCCTGGAATACTGCATGTACTTAGG
Organism: Pygoscelis adeliae; assembly: GCF_000699105.1. Classification (NCBI taxonomy): domain Eukaryota; kingdom Metazoa; phylum Chordata; class Aves; order Sphenisciformes; family Spheniscidae; genus Pygoscelis; species Pygoscelis adeliae. Next base: position 681,046 of record NW_008825300.1, on the reverse strand, counting down.
CAACAAGTCAAAGATGATGATAATTGAGGACAAGCAGTTCAGTAGATTGCTCCTGACCATTCTGTGCCCATAGATACAGCCAAGGTACTGATTAGGCTTCATGAAAGACTGTCACCCTTCTTGAATCATTTTAACATAATTATGCTCCTTCAACTACCATTTCCCTGTATTCGGCCTGGACAAAGACAATTTAAATGCATTTCCTATAAATGGGCAATTTTCATAGGTATTGGATGTGCTCTTGGACATTTAAAGTTCAACACCTTTGTGATCAGATAGTTTTTGCATGGATTTACAATTTTGTGCTTGTTGGGGAGCTTTGCTGAATATTTTAAAATTCAGGCTGTTATTCTCTGTAACTGTTCATTAGTATACAGCCAGAGAGAGAGAAAGAAAGTAAATGCATGTGTCAGATGTATTTCTTAACATTGCTCTTATTTTTAACTTTTTTTTTTTCCTAAGATCTTTCTTTTCATTTTTGTATTTTCTTCATTTTTCTGTTCAGTAAAGGGAGAAGTATGTCTTTGTGTTTGTGTGTATATGTGTAAAAATACATCTTCAGACATTTCAGATTATGATTAAAATGAAGCAATTGAAAGCATTTTCATAGCAGAAGCACTGAGCAATTATAAATAACTTTAACTCACTCTAAACTGCCAAAAGCAACAATGTACCTGGCAAACATTTGAGAGAAATAGTATGTATCGCTTTGTCTGATTTTGCACACTACCCACAGTTACCTTTCTCCCGGGACAAGAACATGAAACAGAAGAAGTTAAGGCTTCCACTGCAGTTCATTCTTTCTATACTTATGATCTAATAAGTGCTGTTTCTTATGACTGATGAAATAGCTGATCAGGCACAGAATCAATTCTTGTCTGTCTTCATCAAAGTAATCACACCCAGTGCTTTGTGGAATGAATGATTAAACAAAAGGCCTGATTCTCAAAAATCCTGGGCTATTTACATGAATAAGAGAAAGGACATGAATGAGGGATATCAGTATCAGTCCCAAACAGAACAGCTATGTGCATGAGTATCCCAAAATGAAAATAAAAAGCAGAAAAGTATAGCTATTGTCCATCTTTATTCAATATTATATAGCTAATAATGTTGGCTGAAGTACTATCTTCAGCTTTCACAAAGCTAATATGATAAAGCTTATATGTAACATATATATATGTATAACATATTCTATTATAACAAAATATAGATACAAAAGTATGTTAATTCACACCTTGGAGTTTTAGAAACATAACTAACATGTCAGAGTTACTGGTAACGTCTTTGTAAGTTATTGTTACAGCAAATAAAAAGAGGCAGGTATTTCTGGAAGATGATTTAAGTTTTAGGTGGCTTTACACTCGGAGGTCAGGATTTCCTCCAGTTATACAAGTCTATGTTAACCTGAGCAACACGGCTAAGTTCTTATAACCAGTGGAATGAAGCCAGGCTTTAAGGCCACAGTAGGAAGACCCCTTCCTTCATAGTTACTTGGCCTTGAATTGGATTTACATTAATGCATTTACACTGACATGTTGCTACAAAATAAGCCTCTTAATGTTACAATAGCTTAGCATCTCTTTGTCACACCGTCTCTTCACATCCATATGTAATCTATACACATTCATTATTTCTACAAGGATTGCCAGTCCTTATGATGAGCAGACATATTTATTTGGACAATATAAAATATCTACATTGTTTTGTTTATTGTTTTTAAATTCTTTCTCTCTCCTGCTCTTTTTATAATATTCTGATCAATCTTCTGAGCCAAACACTCTGATAGGTAAAACATTTTTCCTCTTGACAGTCTTCTATCTCTATTCTGTTCAAATATCGAGCTAGTAGAACATAATGCTGCCCTTACAGAATTGCAGTGTTTTATATTCCAGACTTAATAGGAAGTAATTTTTCTTCATTCATTCTTTTCCTTGAAAGTCTAGTCACACAAAAATTACCACATTGCATCAGATCTGTGGGGTGTTCAGCTCAGGATCCTAACTCCCAACAATGACAATTATCAGGTACAAGAGGTGGAAAAAAGCTTACAGATGAGAGAACTTAGACTTGTTGAAAGATTTTTGTATAAACCCTTAATATTTAGAGTTCTAAACCCTTAATCATGAAATATTTATGTCCTTCTAAATAGAAATTATAACGAGATATTCTAGCTGCTATGGTAAATATATAATCCGTCTTTTAATCTTGCTGTATTCAAGGGTAACCTTTGACAATGAGTGCTGCAGGTGAATTATATACTGTATGGAAATATTAATAAACTTGCAATCATTTTAAATTGAGTACTTTTCAGTTTCACTGAACTTCACTTTATGGTACAGAGAAAAGAAAAACCTCTGATGTTTCTTTTCTACCTTTTCCCAGTTAAGCACAAGATTCTTATATCAGCAATTAGCTGGGCTTTGTTACTGGCTCTCCTGAAGAGCTCTCTTGGGAATGTTACCTGTGAGAGATTATTCCAAAAGAAGGGACAGATCTAAGACCACCATATCCACTGATGGGTCAGTAAGGTGTGCTACGAAATACTTAGGAACTTCTGAAAATACCCACCCATTTTATAGGCCACAGGTAGAAGGTGGGCAGAGTAATAATCAAGAGTAGTTATAATATAATTAATTAAATTACCAACTTAGCAAAAGTATGGCAACGATAAATTATTTATTTAGGTGTGGTGCTAAGAAGCTTCTGTACTAAGTTTCAACAAGTCTATACATAAACAGAAGATGTTGTTCTTGCAGAGCAAGAACCTGGCAAGTTCTTTGCTTTTGAATCAATAATAGTGATCATACTAAATTTTAGGATCTTTTAAAAAACACACACTATTCTGCCTTTTCTTCTTCCATGAAAAATTATAGGCCATGCTAATCTCCACTCAGAAATTTTTAGTTCTGTTACATCAAAATAATTAAGTGAGAAAAACAGTCTAGTGGTTGCATAAATGTATATTGGGCACCTGTTTTAGAAAAAGCCAGTTACAGAAATCTTAGTGTACAAAATTCTTTTTAATGTGGCTATATTTTAAAAATTCAGAGTTACAATCTTTTATCATCCATTTACATAGATTATATTTGTAGACATTTTGTAAAAATATAGAGGTGGCCTGATGTCAACACTTGCACTTTTTCCAGTTCATAATCTGATTTGCACCCTGTATAGATTTATTGTACTTCCACAAATTGTATTTACGTTTTCATAGCATTCAGCTGCTCTGTAGTCTTGATTTACACTTATCCAATGTAATTAAAGTATTTGTTGTGGGCTATAAGATACTTATTGGTCTATATTTCCACACTGTCTCTCCCCCAAACCCAAATCTATTTTACCCATCAAGCTAAATCTTAAAAAAAAAAGTAAAAACAATTATCTCTAAAGCAGATCCGTATGCAGACAGAAGGTCCATCTGATCTGAATTTCCCTCTAACCCTACAACACGAATTTAAAATTTAAAATAAAGGCCTTTCTCTAAAGGAATCAGACTCTAATTAAGTACAGTAAAGAGTCTTCCATAGTGTCAGTGACTCATACTAACAGAAAAAGACAGACTTAAACTCTGTTCTTAACATCACTTTCTCTTTTTACATTATATTTCAGGTCTTTTAGACAGGGAAACTACATACAATAGTGTCATATGGAATTAATCTTAGAATATGAATGTGTTAAATAGCGCTATGCTGAGTCTACCTATTTTGTTGCTTTTTGCAGTTAAGTTTAACCCTGGCTGATAGCTGTCTTTATTTTCTCTAGGTGTCTTAACTCTGAAGTATAATACATTTGCATACCTAATTTTAATGCTGTGAAATCTCCCATTCTGTTTCTTTAAAACAGAAAGGGATTTCTCACAGACAGCACCCACACATAGATTTGACTAATTTCCACTGGTGTATGTGCAAACCTGAATAGACAGGACTAAGACAAGTATATGTTAGATATCCCCCTGAGAAACTAAAGTGAAGTGCTTTAAAGGGGCATTTGAAAACTGGTCATAAATATGGGCCTCTTCTTCAATAGATTATAATTGATCAACAATGACATAAAGTGAAACTTATTTATTCAGAAACCGAGTCTTACTGAAGATCATGGGTATTAAGTTACAAAATACCTATTTTTTTCTCAATGGAAGTTCTTAAAGCACATAAATAATACCAACAAATCTCCCACTATACCCTGTGTTCTTCCCAGATTGTGCTCAGTTTAGTGTATTTGAAAAGATGATTTCTTATTAAACAAAAAGGGGGGAAGATAAAGGCAGTAATAATGGAATAACATGTTCAAGGTCTGATTGACTTGTGATTTTGTTCTATGAGAGTTTGCTGGTTTTGAAGTAAAAGATTAACAGTTTAACAGAAAAGAACAGCCTTTGTTTTCTTTATCCTGTTATTTCTACATAATATTCAAAGCTAATGAATGGCTTTGACTAATAGTCAATGCCAGGAAATTCAACAGTAAAAGTGGAAAGGGAAAGGGAAATGACTTTTCGTGTTCAAATAAATGTGAATAATTTGAAAAATTGAAGGACAAAAAAATGTTGGGTATAAAATAAACATTTTACCCCTCAGAGTTGCACACAGACATATCTTTTAGAGACATCAAATTAAAAAATGCATCTAACTGAAGTGAAGTCATTTCTCACCCATTAATGAGCAGAAACAGGTATTGTAAAAGCAATTTCCTGAAGGTTTGATGTTAGGTTTTCCAGGTAATCTGTGTTCTATAATATTTAACATCACTCATCAGGTTTTTTTTCTTAGTAGAAATTGAAAAACTAAAAAGTATTAATCCAGTTTTATTATTAGTATGCTTAAAACTCATTGACTCAGGCTCTTTACATTCCCCCTCAAAGGCATTCTCAAGGCTGAATTCTCTGATCATCCCCTCTGGCTCAGAGTCTGAGAGTGTAATGGGACATCATGGGAGTGCTCATCTGGAGAGGATGTCAAATCTAGTCAACATCCTCCACCATAGTTTCAGGCAGTCTAGACCCACATGTACTGATGTACGTTAAGACACATCCCAAAGAACACACACCATTATGCCCTCAAGCTGGTCTGCAGAGTCAGTGTACCTGTGCCTCTCACTACAGAACTTTACACATGGTTGCTGCTAGCATCTTTTCTCACTGCTACAGTGGCAAAGTGGAGAACTGTTCACAAGGACCAAAATAGCTAGTCTGATTTTTCACAAGTCTCCCCTGGAGTTCCTGCTCCAATACTGCAGGCCAAGAGACAAGGTGATGGCTGTGATCTCTTTCAAGCAGAAGAGTTAAAGTTTTAGGTGAATCTGTAAATCATGACATGCCTGCATAAAAACATAGCAAAAGTGCACATTCCCATTACCCCTTGACAGCTGCTGAACTGAGTTTAATGGATTCCTGCTTTGCTCTTCCCTTCCTTGTCTTCATTCCAATCACTCATTTCAGAACAAGTAACAGTGCTGCTCATAGCCAATATGAAGGACAGCACTGGCCTACAAATAAAAACAATTAAAAAAGGGGATTGACCCTTTAACCTTTACTTGCACACAAAATATACCCTCCTATTACACATGCATCCCACATTTCTGCATTGGTCCAAGTCTTCCCAGATCTTTTTTATATTGTTCAACTCAGCAGTGAAACTAACTGTTGAGGAGACAGCTGGAATACTGTTTCATATAACTCACACAGAGACGCTTCACTCCTGGTCCAGGTTCTGGTAAGCTTGGTCTGTGATGACATGTTAGAAGCACAATTCAGCAGGGTCATTCATACAACAATGGCATAACAGCTGCTTGGGAGACAGATTCACTCCCAGCATTTCTTTTCATCAATCCTATTAACACTCTATGTCTGTTACAGGTTGACCTGGTTTCTCAATCCCCCTTCCAAATGTGCCTCAGCCTTCATGTAAAATTCACTTTACAGTGAAGTTCCCCCCTAAGAATAGAGGACAGGAAAGATTGTTAATATGGATGCCTACTGGGCACTCCAGTACTGGAGCAACCTACAGAACAGTCTATCAGAGCAATGAAAGAATTCCCTGACCTTACTTCAAAGAGTCAACAGTTATGGGAAACCAGTGCAGACCTGAGAAAATATGGGGTACAAACAAAATAATTATGCAGAGAATACACAGGCATCAGCAAATGTGTTTCTTTATTCCTGCCAGGCTAAGAAAATTATTCAGTGGTTCTTAATACAGAGAAACTGAAGAGAGTATTGTTGAAATCAGTGCCATACTCAACATGCATATCCATTCTGTATAATAAGAAAAGTGAGTAGGACTAAGAATCAGTTCACTTACTGTGAAGTGACGCTGTGCCCTTTCACAGTCAGAAAAATGTATTTTGAAGGAGTGTTTTAAAGACTGGAGAAGTCAATGGTGGCATTCAGTCAGGCATCTGAAGGCGTAACTAGTTTTATTTTCCCTTCTTAAGTTGTGTTTGATGTGGCCATGACCCTATCATGATCTACAAGTTGGAGCAATTCCACAGCCAGAAATACAAGGCTGATAACCAGTCCTTTTGACCTGATAGGTTTGGGAAGACTATGTGCAGTGTCAATAGCAAAATCTATTAAATTCATGGACAAAAGATAACACCTATTCTGCAAATCTGAACCATTCAGATAACTAAACTCAACCCTTTCTTGTTTATCCGTCATTAGTACTTAATGCAGTTTATACTAGTCACTTAAGCAGAGGTTTATCATGTCAAAGTGGGCATCTGCATTTGCATCTTATTATTATTTTCTATCATTATTTCTTTTGAATTAATGACTGTATCACACTAACAAAGCTAAGCAAATACAAAACCACAAACATACAATTCTTTGCCCACCCCTAACCAGTTAAAAACCCTAATGCAACATTTATGTGAAAAGTAAAACATGTAGGTTTATTTACAACACAATTAAACAAGAACAAAATTAAAATTTTATTACTGATAATAAATTATTCTTAATTGACTTTTTCTACAGAACAGTATTAAAAACAGAGGAAAACATCAAGTGATAGTCAGACCTCCCTTCTTGTCTTTTATCTGCCAACTTTTCTGTTTTTTTGTCAGGACACTAATAATTCTGAGACAAAGGTGTTGCAGTGCCTTTTTAGAGCTCTTTTCCTACATGATTTTTTCTTCCTTGTCACCATTTCCTTTGTATGGACACAAACTCCTTGCTTGGTTATTGATTTGGAAAGCAAACAGGGCAGGGAAATAGTTATTTGTTGTAATCTTTGTACCAAATGCCTCTTATACAAGTAACTGCCCCTGTTGGGCCACACTGTAATACTTTTACTCACGGAGAGTAACACTGTGAGAAATGGAAACAAAGGAAGAGACACATGCTGTACAAGAGGTCTGTAGTGGTGTGAGTTGGTTAGGAAAGTTCTCAAAGCTCTGATCATTTACAGAAAGGCTCTAGAGAAGAATTTCAGAATACAGCTGAGCTGAGCTACCCATCTAGTACAGAAAGAAAGTGTTGCCTCCCATTGCACTCATTGCTAGCAAAACAGAATCTGGTTAGTTCTGTCTGGGCAAAACCAAGATGTCTACAAATTCTGGATTTTACATAAAGATGTGAAGAAGCATTCTTAATTCATTAAATGTATTCTGGTGAGCATCAGCCCCCACAAACACCAACCTCATGTCTGAAAAAGTTCTTAGCATTGGTCAGAGGATGTAAGCATATTAATGCATAGATCATGCTCCCTGACATCTAGACCTTGCTCAAAATGGCCCTGCTATCTCACTTTTAATTCGTATTCAAAATAACTGTAATATGCTCAAATCAAGAACTCAATACAGTTTTATTTTGCAGCTGAAAATTCTGGGTTTGGATGGAAGCATCAATTAATCAGAGAAAAAGAAATTATTTAAACCAGAGAAAGCAGAGATGAAATAATAGTGGTTTTGCACTTTTTTTTTCTTATTCTTGTGCTACTTTCATTCTTGATGTCAGTTATTATCTAATAGGGAGCATGAAAGGATACCAGCAACAAGTAGTTAACAATTTAATAGTTGGAGAACGTCATAAACATACAGGTTCATAATTTTTTATTTAAGCATACTGAACTCAAATCCATTGCTTAAGTTTTTTCCTCTTCATTACATTATGAAATTAATTGAAGTGAGCCTTGAGCAGAAATTGAAAACAGTTTAAATATAAATAAGCATATAAGTATAAATAAAGTAACAAATTCAGCTTTGATTGAAACTAAAATTTTTCAAAACCACAAAGTATACAGTGCAAAGAGCCAGAAAAAATTACTGTGGCCTTCTGTGAAGCAGGACAGAGCAAATCTTTTCTGCGCTGATTTGTAGTCATTGAATGTATATATGTAGCTGTTGTAGGAGATACAAAAGTAGTAGAGGTTTGGGGTGGGTTTTTTTGGGGTGGTGGTGTCAGTTTGTTGGGTTTTTTTTTTTCACCTTTATCTTTTTATCTGCCCTGTCTGAAGCCTGCTGTTCCACTAGAGAATAAATATATGCATAAAGCCCCATAATGGAAGCAGAACAGCAAGGGGCTAATCAATCCAGTGGTAACATAACAAAAGGTGTTATGACTGAAACTCTCTGTTGAAGCCAATGACAAAATATCCTTCCTTTCAGTGTAGCCAGAAAATATAACAGGTGACAATTACTTTATCACTTACAAGCATCAACCTGAAATTCCTTTTCATTTTGTTCCTTTTTGTTACAAACACATAGTACTGGTTATAGCCACAGACTATAGAAGCACTGAAGCAGAGTATTAAGGAAACAAAACTAGTTCAATCTTTAGAGATACTGCAGACTTCACAAATTCATATCCTTGGGCTGCAGAATACATAGAAACTAAGCCCATTCTGTGTATAGGTACTAACCATTTGAAGAAAGACAACCATCAGATTGTCAGTCTCAATCTTATAGAACTAAAGAAAAACACAATCCTGTCCTTGGATTTATTTAACATATTTTTGTAACATTTACTAGGGAAAAAAACCCACAAAAACTCTGATATCCTCAGAGTTTGTTTACTTTTTAAATGAGTTAGTTCATATCATGGAAACAGTAGAGGTGGATTAACACTGTCCTAGTTTTATCTAGGTCTCCTCTTAAAGAAGCAGTTCCATGCCCAAAGTCCTTCTCTGTGCTTTTTGAACTTCTACTGTATTTTCTTTGAGAAGGGATTTCTCTATGCTCTTAAACTTCAGTTATTACCATGGCAAGGGAATTAAAAGCTTTTTGATTGATATGTAAACATGCAATCAGAAAAAAGAAATTTGAAACTATATTCACAGAGGAATAAGAGGAACATTGAGAATGGGTTGTGATAGTCATGTCATGCTAGTTATACATGTAACTAGAGCATCTGGACAGAATGAGGAAGAGAGAGACACAGAAAATAAATGTGATGGTACAGAGAATAAGAAAATGAGAAATATCTGAAGTACAGAAGTGCCAGACAATGTAAGGGAATGGAACTTTATGGTAATGGCTTAGAATTTACTTGAGAACAATTGTGATCAGTCAGTAGCATGTCACAGAGAGAGCCCATAGATCTTTTTCTCTCCTTGAACTGTATGTAGTCATCCAAGCTTGTCATAATAACTAAGCTGCATTAGTTTCAGCAGAAGGAAGTATTTTTAAGGAAACCAGGTGATCAAAGGGCCCTGTGAAATAAACCAGAGAAAACAGGTATTACAGACCCTATCTGCTTTAACTTTGAAGCTACATAAAGAGATGAAAGAAATTACTAGAAGCCCTAACAAAAGGACACATTATAGATTGGGCTTTCTCTTTAAGCCCTTTTTCAGCTGACATGGTTATATTTCTGGAACTGTGAAAGGGCAAAAATTCTTGTATCCCTGGAATGTGAAGAGGCACTAAAAAGATTGAGGAGTAAATACAATAGAACAGGAAAGTTCAATTTTGACAATGGCAAAACTAAAAGAAGAGAATTTTTAAAGATGAGAAAAGAAAAATAAAGATGTAGTACAGACCCTGGCACAGTTGAAAATGAAGATTCAGGGACATAGAGATGGCCAGACAGAAGAAAAGTGTTCATGCCAAATAAGAAAATAGGGGCACCTTTTTTTTGAAATATGAAATCTAATGTAAAATGTACATACTTAGCAGTATGGATTCGTGCAGAAGTGAAAAGGGAAAAAAATCCATACTTGTTATAGAACTTTCCTTTATCTTCGCCTCTTCTATTTTTACATACCAATACTTCCACTAATAATAAAAGGCATAAGCTTTAAACCAGGAATGATGGGGGACAGAGATGACAGCCCACAATCAAGAAGTTGTGGATCAGGTTGGCGAGAAAAGCATGCAGGGTGATGTGGACAGGTGAGACACTGTAAAAAAGAAAACAGCTGAAAACCTGATCAAACACATGCACAGAAGTAAGGAAATGTCTACAGGACAGCATTATGGGGAAGCTTTCATAGCTTTTCTGGGAAATGCACACAACTGAGTGCCTTTCTGAAGTGCATGCAGCACAGGAAAGAAACAGGAGGAATTAAAGGTGTACATACCATTGCAGAGTTGCAATCTCATTGGGATCATGGGCACATTGTGAGACACCTTATGTGACTGGAGTGTTGCAGTGGATTGCAGGCTCTTTAGGAAGAACAGGCTGAGGTGGAGAGGAGGGAGCGTTGCATTTTATGTGAGAGTGTGGATGGAATGCATGGAGCTTTGCCTTGGGATGGATGACGAGCCACTTGAGAGTTTATGGATTAGGATTAGTAGGCAGACCAATATGGGCATGTTGTTGTGGGTGTCTGCAACAGACTACCAGATCAGGAAGAAGAAATAGATGAAGCCTTCTTCAGACAACTGGAAGAAGTCTCATATTCACAGGCCCTGGTCCTCATGGGAGACTTTAATCACCTTGATGTGTGCCAGAGGGACAACACAGCAGGACACAATCTGGAAGGTTTCTGGAGTGCATTGGTAATGACCTTATGACACTGGTGATCAAGGAGCTGATTAGGGGACACTCTCTACTGGACCTAACATTTGCAATCAAGGTAAAACTGGTCAGGGATGTGATGGTTGTGGGCAGCCTTGCCTGCAGTGACCATGAGATGATGGAGTTCAATCTCTTGATAGAAGTCAACAAGGCAAATAGCAGGTTCACAACACTGGACTTCAGGAGAACAGACTCTGGCCTGTTCAGGGACTTGGTTGGAAGCCATGGGATATGGTTCTGGAGAGAAGATGGTCCAAAAGAGCTGGATGATTTTCAAGGATCAGCATCTCCAAGTTCAAGAACAGGCCATGCCCACAGGCAGGAAGTAAAGCAAAAGCAGCAGGGAGCCTGCACGGATGGACAGGGAGCTCCTGACAAAACTCGGGCATAAGAAGAAACCACACAGGAGGTGGAAGCAGGATTTGGTGACCCAGGACAAATGTGTGTCCAAGTGTACAGGGACAGTGCAGGACAGGCTTAGGAAAACCAAAGGCACCTGGGGTTGAAACTCGGAAGGTGCATGAAGGGCAACAATAAGGTGGACTTCTAGAGGCACATCAGCAGCAAAAGGAAGACTAGGGAAAGTGTGAATGTGCTGCTGGTGACAAAGGACGTGCAAAAGGCCAAGATACTCCAACCTTGCGTTGTCTCAGTCTTTACTAGTCAGACTGGCCTTCAGGAATCCCAGATCCATGAGAACAGTGGGAAAGTCCAGAGCAAGGAAGAGATCAAGTTCAAACAAACTGGACACATAAAAGTCCATGGGACTGAGGAAGCTGGTTGATGTCACTTCAAGTCCACTCAATAATCTTTGAAAGGCGATCAAAGTGACTGGGAGAGGTTCCTGAGGATTGGACTAAAGCAAGTGTCACTTCGACCTTTAAGGAGGACAAAAAATAACCAGGAAACTACAGGCCAGTTAGCCTCACCTGGAAAAATGATGGGGCAAATAATTATGAAAGCCATTTCCAAATATATAAAGGACAAGAAGGTGACTGGCAGTAGTCAGCATGGATTTATGAAGGAGAAATTATGTCTGACCAGCCTTCTGAGGTGAGATGACTTGGTGGATGAGGGGAGAGCTCAGTATTAGAAAGGCTTTTGACGCTCTCTCCCACAATGTTCTCATGGGCAAACTGATGAAGTATAGGCTAGATAAATGTGCAGTGAGGGGGACGGAAAATTCGCTGAACTGCCAGGCTCAAAGGCTGCATCAGCAGCATAAAGTCCTGCTGGAGGCCAGTCACTAGTGTTATGCCCTGTAAAATCTATATTTTTAGAATTACAGCATAAAATATAAAACAATTAATTGCTTGTGTAAACATTGTATTCTCATATCATTTCTAAAATGTCTGTGATTTTTCCTAAGATTAGTATCAACTGATATAAATTTATTCTGTTTTTCACAAGTGCAACAAAACAGCACAGGTTAGGGCCCCTTCCACATATTTTGAATACAGCCATATAGGAATGCGTAGCTCTACTAGACCAGGAATATTAAACTGATCTGATAGAAATTAAAGTCAGGTGGGCTGAATCCCACTGAAGGTTTTGAAGCCTATTCCTGCACAAAAAATACTGGCGATCTTGAAAGAACTAAGGAATGTGTTCGAATTACATAAATAAAAGTTCTATCTTACTACATTTTTAAGAAACATAATACTGTGAAGGATCAAGAAATTGGCACAGGAATGTAAATGTAATTCCAACTCTTCTTGTTTGCAAAAGGAAGGAGGAAAACACAATAAGTAAACCGAGACCTTTTCAAGTAAATATCAATTCAAAGAATGTGAATGTAGATTACTTTTAATTAATAATTAAGGGAAGATGCTTAGACCTGGACTCAAATATACTTCCAATTGCAGTTAAAGATGAGTTGGTAGCAATGTTTTTCCACTAAATTGAAGGAGAACGTGAAATACCGTTTTGTAGGTATTCGTAACTATAAACCTGCACTTTGCTGAGATAGGTCTGGTACAAAGAATGACAGGCTTCTGGATATGGATCTGAATCAAATCTCTAGGCTTAAACCTAAATGTAGGTGCTATTCTTTTGATTCCAACACACATGGTTTATGCTCTACTACATGTATTTTTCAAATGAAGTTCAACAGAGATCTGATAATGTGAAATATACCATTTGATCTGATCATGTCCTGTAGATCCATTTGTGAAACGAAGAGGTGAAAATATGAGATTAAATTTATGTCCATTTTTACAGGATTCCAAGTAAAGGGAACCAGTTTTTAAGGACATTACCTAATAGTACTTCTAAATGAATTATGAAAATGGCAGTGAATTGCAGTATGTTTTGAGAATCCCTGTGTGATTAAGAAACAGCTGAACACATTTGAAAGAGGAATAGAAGAATAAGGATAAATTAAACTTAGTCTTCCTTCTGCCTCCAGGTTTACAACAATTACAGCTCCTACAGTTCAGAATAAACTTCTTAAATAACTAGAATATTATAGAAATATAACCTCAAACAAAACAGTTTATGACAGTTTGCAAATCTGAAAAAAATCTGCATTCAAATAACCAAATGTTTCCTAAAAATTAGTATTAAGTGTGAAAAATCTAAGAGTATGCAGAACAGTCACCTTAGGAAGTAAACAACAGGTATTTTAACCAAACCAGATAAAATTTCTAAAGTACTTGCTGCATACTCTAGCTACTAGTTACCACTCAAGATTGCCTTTACTCCATCAACATAACAATATCTGAATTGTGCATAGGGATTCACTCAGTGAATGCGTAGTTAGTTCTGGCATCATAAATGAGTATAAGTAGAAAGGTTGCACATGTGTAAGTTGTATAAAATATTCATGCAATGTTTCAAGTCAGTAATACCTTCAGTGTTAGGTTGCTAGTCACTGCATTACTTTTATGTGTTCCAGGCAAATATGATACATAAAAAATTATACTTGCTAAGGAAAGAAAATCTCATCTCTCATATTCAGTTTTGCTAGTGAACCACAAAGTGCCAAAATACTAGCAAGACTGTAAATATCCCATTGCCTTCTTACATGTGTGTAAAGCATTCAGGACTTATTAATAAATGACAAAAGCCCGAGGATATTATTGGAAAGATTCCTGAAACTGTGCCATTTGCGTGTTCAAGAAATAGCCCAAGATATATTTTTTTGGTTGTTATATGACAAAAAATGTCTGAAAAGAGTGGGATATGCTAATGAATGCTAATGAATACTTTCACGTACCAAGGCATAGACAACTTACACAAGTCCCAAATTAAAACCCAAGGAAACTGAAATCAAACTATTGTGTTTACTTTCCTCTGTTACCCTTTTCTTCCAAATTACGGAGATACATATCTTTTTTAAAAAGGGCGTATTATAAAATAAGTGTAGAAATTGTATGTAGATACAGGTTCTGCTGGTAACCAGTAATCAAGAAAAGTAAAAATCAATAAAGAAACTCAAACATGATGGATAATAAGTTGGAAATGATGCTATTAAATCTAGTTGAACAAGAGTGGGCATGTAAATAAAGTCTAACTTTATGTGGGCAACATGCACTCTTACTAAGGTGTATAGATCTCATAGGTCTTGGAAAAAAGTGTATGACTTCAATTTTGACCCTCTGATGCAGCAAATTAAAAAAGTTTAAGACATCTGGAACAAATATGCAATCCTGTAGGCAAAGAAAATTACTACTATTAAAAGGAATGTTCTGCCTAGATTGCCATTATTACTGTTTTAATCTCTCCCAGTAGTACTCCCTGGCATAACTACCACAGAGAAAGAAAGCATGATCTTCAATTTTATAAGAAAGAAATAAAAAGACTGGATAATTCAACTGCAGAGGCCAGCTTCATAGAGTAGTCCAGCAGTGCCAGATACAGATTCTGGTTCCTGATGCAAAATTGCAGAGATTTGAGTCAAATCAAGACTGAATTTACAAAGATAGGCTTTGACCCAGAAGATCCCTGCCAAGTCATCAAGGTAGCTCAACCTTCCTCTACAGTCCAGAAAATGATTAAACACTGGTTCGACTGACTGTTGTTTTAGGTTCTAGGATCTACATATTAACTTCTAGCTATAATATCTCTGTTTTAGAAGAGTATCCTCAAAGATTTTGTTTTTGAAGTTAGTGTTAACATTTCCACTGGTTCAGACACAAGAAAAAATATCAAAAAGTGTAAACAAGTTCCACAAATGCTGGGAATATTATGTAGCAATACTATTCACAGGACATGAACAGGACAATAGGCAATGTCATCATGTAGATAGTGGGTTGATGAAGCAACAGCAGCAGGAAGAAAACAGAGATGATAATAACAGGCTAGAGGGAATGACTAAGGAAGGCAGGAAAAAGAAAAGTATGAAAGGAGGATATAGCAGACTGAGTACACAAATGCGGGAAAGACTATTTGCATATGACATGAAAAGGTTTCACCATCCATGCACAGGAGGTAGAATTTATAAACAGTCAGGAAAGAAAAACAGGTTATACATTATATTAATGCTAATACATGAGATGGTTTTAACTTTTTTCTGGATCTGTTTAGGTTTTTTTACACAGAATAAACAACATGTTATTAATAACTTTTGTTTTGTTTCTCTCAGCCATGTTATTCCCTCAGGTGTGTGAAGAATGTTTATGTGACAGTGGTTACAATAATATCTCTGAACCCAGACACCCCCCAAAATTATCAATAATTCATCAGAACTAGTCTCTGGGTTTTTTCAGATGTATCTACAGTATTTGTCTGGTAAAACTCTTCACCTCATGCACAAAACATTCAGTCCCACACAGATTACACAAGAAGCACTTTATTGCGGTTTAGCAAAGTAAATTATACCCAGCTTTCAAAAGTGTTTCTCTCTAGGTCTTAAATATAAAAAAGCATAACTCTGGTACTGACTTTATTCTTATTAACAGTTTAAAAAATTCTTACCCTAAAAGCTTAACCCCCTGGTTTGGTTAGGTTTCATTAGCCATAGAGGTATAAAAAAACCCCAACAAAATATAACTGTAATAGGGGGACTCCCCCTGTTCCATGATGTGCCCCTGTAAGAGTCTGGAGTGAAAAAAATAAACAGTTAAGGCAAAGAGAGAAGGTTATCTGGGGAATAATGAGTGCTTGGAAGAGGTGGGATGCCTGCGACCCTACCTATTCACACATATCCACGGAAGTGACAGTGCACAGATTTTGTCCTTCCTTCTCTCCTGTATAGACAAGCATCCACGAATAGCCTTGGTATTGGGGGGTTCTGTATTCCAGGCCTAGAATATTAAAAAGGATAACATTTCTGCATACTGCATTGCAGTTTATTCTGAAATAGTTTTTAGACATTTGTAATTAACATGTGAAATAAGTTAGCAGAGCAGCAGAAATATCAAAGTGCCATGCAGTTGCGTTGCTAGAAACTCATGAGCAGCTTCATTAGTTCAGATCAAGACTCAAACAGAGTCTTGATTATTTTTTTTTTTAAGTCATACAATGAATCTTACATAACTATGGTAAATTGCCTTAGAAAGCATTTCTATTTCCATGAATAATTAAATCAATACTCACTCATGTTGAAACAAATCCAAACATAATTTTTCGTATACACAGTTAGCAATGAAGTGACTCATACAGACTAAAGGACAACTGTTAAGGGAAGGGTTAATTTTTAAAATCTTCCTTTCAATTCCCAATGGCACTAAAGAATGTACAAAGAAATTAAAATGGTTTTCATGATGAGATTCTTTATAGCTTTTGCAAGGTCAATAAGAACTAAATATTAAGTTTTGTTGTCTCTGCTCAGTCACTTCAGTGACAATTGACACTGTTAGTCAACTTTGCTTTCATGTACTTATGTAGAAGAATAATGCTACTGGGTTTTGAATTTTAAAAAATGGAAGTCTAACAACATGTCTTCGGGTTTTATTTCCCCAACATTTTTATTATCACATAAATATGCCTATGGGCTATGCTTATAATCACAGACCAGAAGTGTTTTTGCTGTTGGCTAAAGTGCTTTCCTTCTTGTGTTGGAACATCATGATGTGAATACACTAAACTAAGCAAAAAGGCTAACACAGCTAATTGCAAAATGCTGTCTAATGCTACCTGTAAAGACTTACAGACAGTAACAGTTAAACCTCACTGTACTTATTACTTTCAAAAACAATCAATCACACAGTGGTACATTAACCAGACTTCCCTGCACACATTGGGGTGTATTGCTGAAGTTACAAGATTCTACCATTTTACTAAAGTTTGACATATTTCTTGCACCACATAGAATGAAGATTATTGCTGTTCTTGCAGCTTCACCTGCACTGTCCTTGTTCAAATTTAAAATTACTTGCCCGATCATTCAGTATTTTGAGCGCATGCTCCACCCTTTAGCAGGAGAGAACAAAAAGGAAGATTGTGAGGCTGGTCCTTTAGTGGACAGATGATGCAAAGTCAACTACCGGCAATAAGAAAGACCTGCCAGAATTATCTCAGCCCCAAGAGCCTACTTATCTCACCAGTATCGCAACTGAAACATCTGGACCTGATGCATAGGAATCTGAAATCTACTTGCAGAGTAGGGGATGGCAGGGGAAGGCAGGGGAGGAGACGGAGGAAGTGATTGCGCATACATTTGGACATATGAGCAACCGCCATCATGGAGATTTTGCAAAGGGGAGCTGACCACACCAGATTTGATCACTCAGTGCCAGAGCACAGCTCATAACAGCATATTTAGCATAATTGTTGTGGAGCTCCGCAAGACTGTAGATCCTATTCTTACCACATGATACAGACAGCCATGACATAGTGTCACAGAGGCACACGAAGTCAAATTAGGCAGGTGATAAATTAAAAAATAAACTTTATTTTAACCAAAATTGTTTAAGAGAAAACTAACTATAAATGAGGCACCAACACCCCAACAACATCAGTAAACCACAGGTTCAGGATGGTGTACAAGGAATTAACACTGCTCGGGTGGCTTTAGAAATGAGGATCCAAAATGTGCACAATCACTCACCTATAAGACGAGGGCTCTCAACCTCGAGGAGTTGCCTTGGGCAGCGTCCCGACCTAAGGAGAAAGTCCCCGACTACAGACCCACTGCTCCAAGCAAGACCAACTCCACTTGTCCTCTGGCGGGGCTCCATTTATACCCCAGTCGAATCTGACCTGTGGTCAGTTCTGATTGGCTGAGGGCCTTGACTTCCTTACCCCTCACCCGGGGTGTATACATGACCATAATCACTGCGCCGAGGTGTGTACGTGACAGTCAGCGCTTGCCACCTTAAAGGCGTGAAAGTAAGGGCACAAAAAGTGAGGACGCAGCGGTCTTAATGCCCCCAGTCTTTGTCAGGGTGGGTGCACCTGCCACACATAGGAATACCTATCTCTATTGCCAGTGATACAACCTTTTCCGTTTACAGCTAGTGACTGTAGCAACCACAGGTCATCAAATGAGTCCCTGCTTCCTGACATGAATACAAAGTGTAACTTGTTAATAGCTCTGCCCAAAATACCTGTTGCATCATTGCATGGAGAATCTGCCAGAAATGAGCACACAAAATGTCTGAACAGCCCAATGTGTGAAACTCTTCCCCATCCTCAGTGGACTTGTCTGCAAAGCAAAAAGCTGTGCCAAAATATGACTGATGTGTTTTTCAGTGGAAATTATGGCCTACAGACTCTTTTACTTTCTCTCACACAATCCTGTTTCGATCAGTTTTATTTTCTATATGAAACAGAGCAGTTTCTTTTTGCTGTTGCCATAACAACGGGCAGAAACCTCACCACCCTGGTCAAAATTCCCTGACATTCATGTTAAGAAGACCTCTGAGCAAGCAAGCACTTGCTCTCCTCAGTATGATTGCTGACTTTTTCATCTGTACCAGTAGTAATCCTGTCAGGAATTACTGGACGTTCTTGGACAGCGTCCCCACCTCAGGGATTCTGAAGAAGCTTTTCCCATTCTGTAAGGGACCAGACTTTGTGTGGGTGCTAGCCATGTACACCCAGAACTGTGAGGGGATGACCGATGTGAACTTGATTGCAGGTGTTTCAGCAGCTCGGTGATTCTTCCAAAATATGGTTTGTTTGAATTTTAGATAAGTCATTTCTCTGATTTATTTACATTAGTGGTCACTTTTCTCTTCCTGAATATATGTCGTTGGATCCTCCAGTTCCTACTGAGTTCCTGCCTGAAATATACTGAATATTGACTGTGAGAATGAATAGACTGAAACTAAGAGCAGACACCAACAGGCAAAGTTTCTTGTATAGGTCTTATGTAGGTCATGACATTGTATATGGAAAAGAGACAGGAGGCATGAGGGAAAACACTACGAAAGTTTTTTGTAAGAATACAACAGGGATAGTGCAATATGTTTTGATCAAATGTATCCATTATGGTGTGCATGTGGATACTTTGTGCTAGATCAACTTTGTTTACAGACCTTCAAGATCCAATAAAGCAAGACAGACATAGCCATAGCTGAATCCAGACATTCTTCTTCATTTATTTCATCATCTATTGGAATATACGTAGCAAGCTTAAGTCTAATACTAATTTTTTCTCAAATCTGAACTGAATATACCTTGTTAACCTGGACTGGCATCTAAGGAAATCAAAACCTATATCTGAATATTTTCCGCATGTTACAAACTTGATTTACCTTTAATTTATTGTATTGTAGAATTACTGTCTCATATTAGAGAATTTAATAATATAAGACTAGAAAGTAATGACCTTCTTTTTAAAGAGAAATAGTTTTATCAGATACTTGTTGTAAAAATAAAACAGTTAGAAAGGAGTGAAATTAGGATCTGATGTAATATTTATCTCAGAAACCCAAGCAGAGTTCAGTGGGAACCTGGCATTTCCTTATCTTCTGATTTGCCTTTGAGATTTATAGTTCATAATGGCATAACAGTCATCAGACATCCAAAACAGTCCATGTCTTACTCCCATAGTGACAGCTTATGTGAATCAGGACATGATCAACTGCACAACTTCTGAGCAGAAATAGAATTGAAATTATTGATCATATAAGTGAATACATAACTATATACATATACTAACAGCTTATTTATTGATATTGTCTTTTTTACCACAGGAGCAAACTGATGCCTTTTAGGCAAAGAAAGCAACATTTATACAAGGCTTTGTGTTTTATATACTGTAGAAATTCCACAGCCAGATAAAAAGTTAGAAGAAAGACTGAGACATTTTATATATGCTGCCTATATGAATAAAACAGTGAACTAGAGACAAATAAGGTAGTCAACTAGTAGATTCTTTTTCCTGAGTTAAAATGACTTACCAATTGTCGTGGTTTACCGAGCAGGTAACTAAACACCACACAGCCATTCACTCACTCCCCCACCCCGCCCCTCAGTGAAATGAGGGAGAGAATCAGGGAAAAAAAGTAAAATTCATGGGTTGAGATAAAGACAGTTTAATAGGACAGAAAAGGAAGGGAAAACAATAATAATAATAATAATGATAAAAGAATATACAAAATAAGTGATGCACAATGCAATTGCTCACCACCTGATGAACGATGCCCAGCCAGTTCCCGAGCAGCGGTCACCGATCCCCAGCCAACTCCCCCAGTTTATGTACTAAGTATGATGTCACATGGTGTGGAATACCCCTTTGGCCAGTTTGGGTCACCTGTCCTGGCTGTGCCCCCTCCCAGCTTCTCACTGGCAGGGCAGGAGAAGCTGAAAAGTCCTTGACTAGTGTAAGCACTGCTTAGCAACTACTAAAACATCGGTGTGTTATCAACATTATTCTCACCCTAAATCCAAAACACAGCACTATGCCAGCTACTAGGA
>NW_008825300.1:656323-657251 GCF_000699105.1 Pygoscelis adeliae | reverse complement strand
GCCCCTCCAAGTGAAAGCAAACTGTGGCCTGCACTCTGCTGCCAAAGGGATTGAGAAAAACACATTAGCAATATCAGTTGTGGCATACCACTTCACTGCCTTTGACTCCAATTCGTATTGAAGTTCTAGCATGTCCGGCACAGCAACACTCAGCAGTGGCGTGACTTCGTTCAGGCCACGATAGTCTACTGTTAGTCTCCACTCTACATTTATATGTTAATTACAATCCAAAAATTATTAGAGAGTGTTAGACTAATTTAAATTACACCATTTTCCTTTGATTTTCTTCTGTATTCCTTTTTTTATTCCTGATTCAGGGAATTTTACAAACCTAGACTTTACTGAACTAACTGATCATGAGTAAAGGTAATTATGTATACTATATACTGGTAAGTAGGAAAAAATATACTGTTTAATGTCTGAAGACCACTTAGACTGATGTCTGGTAGCATGCATGTTTGGACAGCCTGGGAGAAAGATTTAAGATATATGCAAAAAGAGTTCACATTATTTTTTAACAAATTACTTTAGCTATACTTCTGAACTTAATTCCAAGTCTTTATGTTGCTCTCTTAGTTTACGTTACATTAATTTAATGGTATTTTAACAAAGCCTTCTTCTGTATAGTGGCAGAATCAAATTTTAGAGAAAGGCATATTTAGAATGAGTACTATTAATCCCTCTCCCACAAGTAGTAACATCAAGTCGTTATATCTAATTTATTCTAAAAGTTATTCTTTAACTAGAGACATTCATAGAATCATAGAATAGTTTGGGTTGGAAGGGACCTCTAAAGGTCATCTAGCCCAACCTCCCTGCCATGGGCAGGGACATCTTCAACTAGATCAGATTGTTCAGAGCCCCGTCCAACCTGACCTGGAATGTTTCCAGGGATGGAGCATCCACCACCTCTCTGGGCAACCTCTTT
>NW_008825300.1:646374-656293 GCF_000699105.1 Pygoscelis adeliae | reverse complement strand
TTTAAAGGTCACCTAGTCCAACCCCCCTGCCGTGGGCAGGGACATCTTCAACTGGATCAGGCTGCTCAGAGCCCCGTCCAACCGGCCCTGGAATGTTTCCAGGGATGGAGCATCCACCACCTCTCTGGGCAACCTCTTCCAGTGTTTCACCATCCTCAGCATAAAAAATTTCTTCCTTAGACCTAGTCTAAATCTACCTCCCTTTAGTTTAAAGCCATTCCCCCTTGTCCTGTCGCAACAAGCCCTGCTAAAAAGTTTGCCACCATCTGTCTTATAAGCCTGCTTTAAGTACTGATAGGCTGCAATAAGGTTTCCCCGAAGCCTTCTCTTCTCCAGGCTGAACAACCCCAACTCTCTCAGCCTTTCTTTACAGGAGAGGCGTTCCATCCCCCTGATCATTTTTGTGGCCCTCTTCTGGACTCGCTCCAACAGGTCCATGTCTTTTCTGTGCTGAGGGCTCCAGAGATGGACACAGTACTCCAGGTGGGGTCTCACCAGAGCAGAGTAGAGGGGCAGAATAACCTCCCTCAGCCTTCTGGCCATGTTTCTTTTGATGCAGCCCAGGATACGATTGGCCTTCTGGGCTGCCAGCGCACATTGCTGGCTCATGTCCAGCTTTTCATCCACCAGTACCCTCAAGTCCTTCTCGGCAGGGCTGCTCTCAATCCCTTCATCCCCCAGCCTGTAGTGATACAGGGGGTTGCCACGACCCAGGTGCAGGACCTTGCACTTGGCCTTGTTAAACCTCATGAGGTTCACATGGGCCTACTTCTGGAGCTTGTCCAGGTCCCTCTGGATGGCATCCCATTCCTCTGGCATGTTGACCGCACCACTCAGCTTGGTGTCATCTGCCAACCTGCTGAGGGTACACTCGATCCCACTGTCTATGTCATTGATGAAGATATTAGACAGTATCGGTCCCAATATGGACCCCTGCAGGGCGCCACTTGTCACATTCTATAACTAGAGTTTGCATGTTCATCTCAGAAGTAGAATAAAGAAATTTAAGAACGTTAGAAGAAAATTACTCTATAGACAATCATATATACTGTATCCTTTACTCATGTGTCAGTCATTGGCTCTATTATTAAAACTCGTCTATCAAAGATTTTTCTAATTTGGATAGCTCTGGCCTGGATACTTCCATTAACATTACAGTATGTGCCAGCTATTAGGTCTGAGGGATTTCCAGCCTCCGGAAATTTTTTCAAGAGCACACCTGGCATTCCAGATATACAAAGAATGTGGCTTATTCCTTTTGGTCTGCTCTTCCACATTGCCTTGCATTGGTCTTCACCTCAAATAGCAATACTTCATCCTGTCCTCAGAAAGAAGAGGGTGCTAAAATAATGTTTACAGAAAAGGAGTAAGTATCACAACTTCTTTGAAGGCTAAGTATATGGATATCTACTTGCAGTATGTCTGTGCATGAACATAAGAATCATAATGGATATTATTATCTATGTATGTGTTTGAGGAGCACAAAGTTACTTTTCCATTCCCTCTGCAGTGACCAAGTTCTCTTCATTTCTATTAGCTGACAAGCTCAAAGTATTCTTCCTATCTTGTTCAGTTATTAAATAAGATGAACATTAAGACAGGAGTTTTAAGTGATGTGAAATGATCTAAACACTTAAATGCACCTGAAAATCACCTAAAATCTCTTTGAAATAGCTTTCTTAAATATACCAGGCTCTTCAAAATTAGCATTTAACAATTGTTTCTTAAGCAAAAACCTTTCCTAAATTTTTTCCCCCTTTTAGTTCATTTGGAAAGATGTAGATTTTGCTTCAGAGAAAGAGGAAGTCTGAATAAACTTCTACTACCAATGTGAGTGAAATCTGATTTACTTGTCACTTAAGGTTTGGGGATTTCATGTCTCTTAATCCATTGATTCAAATGGTGTGATGTGAAAGATGTGGAAAATTTCAAAGCCTTTCTTAAGCCTTCCTTCTACAGTTTCATAAAGACATAATGAAGAGAGGTCAGATAAAAAAAACAAAACAAAACAAACAAACAAAAAAACCCCAAAACCACGCTTTATTTCTGTTCAAAAAGAGAAGGAAGAAATGTAGGTTTTATTAATAAAACTCTGGTTTGAACACAAGAAAAAGACATTAAAGGCAGCAGTATTATTCTTATAATTAATTTGCTTTTCTTATTACTAAAAACAATGTTCTTTAACTGAAGAATTTATTTTTTTTCCAGAAAACTACTAAATAAGGTTCTCTTGAACTTTCTGAAATGTGTCCATTCTCCATCTTTAAAGTGCCTGGATTAATTAGAGCATGACCTGCACAATAAGGAAGAGACAAAACTTTGCCAATAAGTGATGACACTTCAAAGAAATAAAAGAGGTTATTTGATACAGAATTCTATGAGCTCCACCATTCACAGGGAGGCCCGCAAGGCATCTGAATTCAGTTCAAGCCATTACAGATACATGAATACTCGAATGTGTCTCAGTTTTGTTGAACACTTTTTAATACAATTAGCTGAAACCAAAGTGTTACCCACCTACAATAGAGCTGCATCTGCCTTAGTGATGGGAGAACTTCAAAAGGTTCAGAGTTCAGATTAATTTCAGTTCTTCACTAAGAAATATCCATGGAGGTGGCATTGCAGCCTTTTGAACTTGCCGCCTAATTTTCCTTTGGTTCCCTTCTTGCTCTCTCAGAAATTCTTTCAAAAGCCTTACCAATATCTCTTTTTTTTCCTCCCTTGTTATTCACGTAGCAATAAAGAAAACTACTTCCCTTGATTATTATTGCATAGCTACTGCATCTCTTTTGTCCTTCACGGTTTTGAGGCTGATGTTCTGAAATGACAACTTTCTTCTGGAGTCTAGAATATTTGGAAATGAAACAATGAGAAAAACTCCCATGAGCTGAACCACAACTCTGTAAATCCCTCCCTAGACTGTACAGTGCTTTCAAAATTATAACACGTCATTGTAAGTTACAGTATGCACTGAAGCCTATGCCTGCAATACGACATTCAGTTTTCTTGTTTCTTTCGAAAGTCACTAGCCCCCCAGCAGGGGCATACTACATTGGATTTTAGCCATCTTTGTGAATAGAGGTCTGTAATGAGGGCTAGGAACAGGATAAATACAGCAGTGAATACCTGCCAGAATTGCAGATCTCTGGATATAAGCAATACCTAGAAGAAGCGAAACACATCAGCTCTTTATGCCTGCTTCTGGAATTCCCTACATTTTCTGCCAGGCTTATTTGCAGATCAGTGGCTGAATGGAAGCTCACCTACCACTGGACTCACCCTCAAGGTAAAATAGTTACAGAGAAAATTTTTTTCTGGAGTTTTGAAGAAGTCAGCAACAATGATGCACTGACTATTTCCTTTGAATCTGTTTTTTTTCCCTGTTTAGAAACTAGGGAAACTGCTAGCTAAACTAGGGCTAGCAACTAAAATAAAATATACTTAAAATATACATAAAAAAGTGGAAGTTACAGTTAGTTAGGAAAATAAAGCCAAGCAGAAAACAAGAGTCAGAAACAAATCAGCAAGTATAAGCTCCCTGGGAAGCTACTTCCTAGACGCAAAGCCAAATAAGCAGCCTGAATTTTATGCTGGAGAAATTAGGACCAAAGACCTGTATTTAATATACACCCATACACCTAGATTTTCCAGTACATGAGAACAAATTAACTGAAACCAGAAAACAAGTTTCAAATGCTTTTTGTGCTGCACATCATCAACAAGACAGCCAAGCTTCTGCTTACTAGATAGACTGTCATTTTTTTTGTTAGAACAGCTTTTATTCAGATTCCTATCACAAAATCTCTAAAGTGTGCATTCTACAACTTGCTTGCAGTCTTATTAGCCCCTTTTTAACACATGTGCTTCTGGTGCCATCCACAGGAGTTCAATAAATCTGTTCTGGCCACTCATGTACGTTTAAGATCTCATTGCTGTATGATTCTTGTTTTACTAATAGCAAAACAACAAAGGGAATTATTTACATGGGACTTATCTGTGGGAGAGATGGGGAAGGTATTCTTGACAACTAATTGCAGACCAGTCCTTGAGCTGTGAGGATAAAATGAACCAAACTCTTGGCAAGAAATTTGTCAAACAAAACACAGCAGCATTTTTAATTTCAATCAAATGAGGGGGAGCCTTCAGTAAGACCGGTAAACATCCTTTCAGTAGGCCAGGTGCATGGGGAACCTGATGTATGTTACCACGACTAGATGTACGTCACAGCCTTTGTTCTTAACAGTGGTTACTCAATACATAATCATTAGAATAAATGTGGAACTTGAAATGACTGTTCAGTTTCTTGGAATATATACAAGAGGATCTGAATATTTATTTTAAGGCATGAACAACAGGAAATATCAATATGGTAAACCACTACATTCTGCAAAGACAACCTTTAGTCTGTATATAAACAAAGAAAAAAAGAGGATGTTTAGGCCAAATAATTTAATAGACAAAACTCTGGCAAGTATTGTTGTTCAGATCTCATTTCTTTCCGTGTGTGGAATCCTGACAAATTAAATCATCTGTGAAGCATCGACCATCACCAAGGAAAGAATTTCCACAGCTGCAGAACACCTGGTATTGCAAATTATAGGAAGTTAAATGTAAAACCAACAACAAAAGCTGTGGTGACTAATATGGCAAGCACTACAAGGAAGATTACATTTTGCGGAGGAAGCAAACTACTGCAGACTCAATAAGGATTATAACACAAAATAAGCCAAAATATTTGGCATTTTCCATTGTTTCTTTCAGTAATATATGCAATAGAAGTATATTTGCCGTATGTATATATAAACACCTGCGCGCACACACAGCCCCCACACCCCCCCAGTTCAATACTTGCCAGGGCATAAAATACCTTCTGTTACAGTGATGTTAGGGGAAAAAAAAAAAATCACTCTCTCATAAGGACTGTCATAAATTAGGTAAAATTAAAATGAGATAAAGCTTATTAATTCTTTCTACTTTTGGCAGGTTCCATTTTGGTCAGTCCTGTGGTAGTTACACAAAATAGATATGCATTTCTTTCAGCAGAAATCAAGAGGCATTGAAAACAGTCTTACTAGAATTAAAGAAGTCCCAAACTTTGGTGAGTATTGCTCATGGTATTCATACCCACAATTTCCTCAGCTTAGAAAAAGGTTATGTCCAATGATATAAAAGATATTGCTTTGAGGTAAAAGTTTTGAAAAACATTTTTACCTCAAACCACATCTCTTGCATATCCAGTTATATCCCATAATATATTTTGAGGTACCTTATCCATGGATTAAATTGTACCTACATCATTTGTGTATCTGTATCATCACAAGGGTCACAAATACCTTACAGTAACAGATTCCTTAGTGCTAAAACAGCCCAGCCTCACAGACGTTTTATCAAAATATGCTTGGTGCCCATTCTAAGCACATTTCAATCCAATAAATTAACAGACCCTAGAGTTTGATTGCCTTAGTATCCAATCAACAAAAAATAAATACCTTCTTAAGTATGCAAGACAAATTATTCTTACTCTTGCTTCCATTTTTGTCTACCAGTGAGGCCTCTCAGGACCCCAATGCCTTTTGACTTCAGCAAAAATGCTGTCATGTGGTCAGCAGAATGAGTAGACATTTGAAAAGCTGGATTTTA
Source organism: Pygoscelis adeliae (assembly GCF_000699105.1). Classification (NCBI taxonomy): domain Eukaryota; kingdom Metazoa; phylum Chordata; class Aves; order Sphenisciformes; family Spheniscidae; genus Pygoscelis; species Pygoscelis adeliae. The sequence goes on along the minus strand of NW_008825300.1, from coordinate 650,653 downwards.
CCTATGTAATTATAGAAATTACCATAGAAAAACCCTAGAATCATTCTTATAAAATCATCAGTAAAACAATAAAGGAATACATACAGAGTCGGAATGTCCTTCTTTTTTGATAACTCCTGGTTTTCATACTGATGCGTCATGTACCAAACTAATCAGGATGAGTCTTCAAGATAAGATGGGTAGTATCCACTATATTTCAAAGTACTAATTTTCTTTGAAGTAGTGGAAGCTTACAATAAGAAAAGTATCATATCTTGTAACCATTTCTACTCTAGTCTTAACTGACATTCAGTTCATTCTAATTTGGTAATTCCTTCCTTATTTTTAACTTTGTAGAAATGGTGCTGCAGGAAAATGCAGCTATTTTGGATAGGAAAAGAACATTCTCAGTGACTGAATGCTAAGGCTGAATTGTTTATGTCTGGTTTGGTGCTATCACTGCATTATTCACAGCTATGAATCAGCAAATCTGAAAGGAATATTTCTTTACTTCACTTCCCTCCATTGCTCTTTCCTTGCTACCCTGTATACTCCGTTCACAAATCGGACAGTTTGCAAAAACCTTCTGCAAACAGACAACCAATCTCATTTATGTTCACACTGCGAGAGGTATCAGAGGAAGATGAGAAGTTACCCACCCCAATGCCCTGTTTTCTCTTCAGATACTAATATCCCAGGTCCTGAAATGATGAATCTGTCTTATACAAGCTGGCATTTTCTACTGAGTGCTGGGGGTTTATATGTGAGTCCTAACGTGAAAGATGCTGTGAATCATGGACATTTGGCGGTGCACTGATTGCAGCTATCAGTTGTATATGCTTCTTGACTGGGGGGGCTTCATAAAATCCGTAGAAAATGAGTCATAAAAGTAAAAAATACACTATTGTCAGTAATAGAAGAACAGATAACTCTGTCAAAAATTGTGTGATGAGGAACCAAAAATTGTGAACAATCCATTTAGTAAAACATCTATGCATATACGGCATAAACTGTGCATGTCCAAGCTTTTATGTGTATTATGTACACAAACCTGTGTTTCAGAGAAGTAATTAGGATTACTATAGGGGGTGTGTGTGTGTGTGTTTCTCCATATCATCTTTGCAAGGTCAAGGAGAGGAATTATTCTCCCTTAGAGATAGGAACAGAGGCACATAGAGATTAATCTGAAATATATATATGTATCTACATGTCGAAAACCCAATTTGAAACACTGGCATTTCTTCAAATCAGATTACACCTTCTCAAACCAGGCGCTGAAAAAAACCTGTGGGGTATACAATAAAAACCCTATGGTTTATATAATCTGAGTACCTCATATGGGAAAGCATTGTTAGAGGTAAGTAATAATTCTGTTTTTCATGGGCAGAAATTGATGATCTGAATGAAATCAATCTCTCAAGTTCTTGACAAAAAAAAAAAAAAAAACTTTAACGTTATCTACAAATGAGGATGGAACCTTACAGACAAGATTCACCTTCAGAAAGCTCCCACGCTAGGTGGATTTGCTGATACAGCTATACAGGTTAGCATTTTCTAATCTAGACAAAGCATTCAGCTTTAGTGTGCTCTGCCTGTTGATGCATTGCGTCTGGGAGAGCAGGGTGAGAATACTTAGTTTCTCTGACCTAATATAGGAAGCAACAGCCAGACACAGAAAAATCTACAGAGAAAATTTCAGTTTGATATTTGAATGTTTTCATGTTTACAGGCTGATACCTGAACATTTTCATGTCTACAGCTTTGAACAAATTATCTTAATCTTATTATGTTGCAGGTATTTTATGTCTTACAGATACAGCAGTGCATGTGAAAAAAACAATCCAAAGGATTCTCCGCAATGCAGTTTTACATAAGGGCCTGTAGGAGCAGGCAGAATGTTATTAGACCATAAAAGCACTTCAGGCTGATTTATGGTTTCTGATCAAGGTTTCTGTGAAAATTACTCTGCATCACCAGCTCAAGGTGACTGCTACCATTAATGTGTGGAAAATAAATGAGATGGGGAGACTGATATCAGAGGAAGTAAAAGGAAGCGCTGAGCCAGTTTATATAGCACAGGCTTCCCATTTTGTTTTACAGTGCATAGAGGGTTGTCATCAAAATGATTGCTTTGGGGCAGAAAAGGCAATTCTTGATAATTAGATCTTATGGCAGGCTTTCTTACATCTGGTATATAAGGTATCAGGTATAATACCTTCCTACTATACGTCATCTTCTCCTCTGTCCTGTAAACATTCTTAGAATGTAGAAAATGAATAACATATGTCTTTTTTCTCTGAAGTTATTTTCCAGAAGAGATAAAATTCCAAACATGGTTTCACAGGAGTCTTAGTGACTAGGACCATTTTACATATGATCTGATAGCAATTCACATTTTGACCACCATTACAGTAAAAACCCGAGATCTTTTCCACAGTTCAGTGTCCTTGTATTGTATGTTGTTTCATTTATTAGTGCTGGGTTTTTTTATTCCATTTTTATTTTCTGTTGAAAACAAAAAGCTGTACTGCCTATTTAAATACAAATGCAAAATGCATTTTTAAAAATTTACTTCATTGTATTTCTTCTAATGCACCACAGCTATTCTTTACATATAGTTTATTTTTATTAGATACACTCACCTATATAATGCTACTTTAAATTTTCTTTATTTCCTCTTTATTGTTTTAAATTGTCTGCACTTTTTTTTTCTTTTTTTTTTTTCCTGCACAATGTTTCAAGATATGTAAAGGAAATAACAATGAAATGAAATCCATCCATGGTACAGATTTTAGTGAAAACACTAAACTGTGAACCACAGAAAATAATCCAGTGCATCTTATGCTTCTGTATGATTTTTAAAACCATTCTCTAATATTTCATTTCTAGTTTCTAAAATGTAGTATGCAGATGTGCAGCATCATTTTACACATCTGGAGAACATCAGGGCTGCTCACACAGCTGGCTATAGCAGCTGATCTTACGGTCATTACAGGGCATGTTTTCAAAGCAGCATATGGAACAAAGACATCCATATCTTGGGGAAGGGCAGGGTCAGGATTTTGATTTTTAGGATATGATGACATACCAACTGTATATTGTTTTCAAAATGGAGTCTGGATTCCTAAACCAATTTCTTCACACAATAAGATGTGACACTTTTGTTAGTGCACAGTACTAATTTATCTGTAGATTTTAAAACAGGTGTTTTGTTACTACTGTTGGAAAGAGGGTTATAAGCTTAAAAGACCCCAATTTTAGCTATTTTTATCCTTCAGATGCACCCTGAGAGAAAAAGGACTTCTGTTTATGTGCAAGGGTGATTAGCTTGTACTGTTAATAGGATGGATTTCCCAGTACTTAATTGAAAGCAGGTGGATAATTAAAACCAATGTGTAGCTAATCAAGAGCCAGATATCAGGTGATCATGAGGCCATGCCTGATTCTGTTCAGGATAAAAACCTAACTTTCAAGCATGTTTGCTTTAGAGGTTAATGTGAAAAAGGTGAGAAATGTTGGTTCCTGGGGAGAACATAATCAAAGTATTGTTTCACAGGCGCTAAGAATGGCTAGTATAAGCTCACAGTAGCGGAGCCGCCTTTGCTTGGTAGTGTCTTGCAATTTTGTTTTATGGGGTTTGCTTGTCAATGTTAAGGATGTTTTTTCTTAAGATGAGCATTAAGAGAAGTATGAGCCTGCCTCTTGCCTGCCCTTGTAGTTCTGCAGTGTGCTTTGTTAACATTCCTACATTACAAAATGTTAGTATAAATCTGTGGAGATATAATGGGTTAATTAATGTGATGCTGGTCTTAAAATAGCTTTCTGTACCATCCATGCCAAACTCTTGGTAACCTCTGAAACTCACTTAGGAAAGCATGATAAGGCAGAGAGGAGAAAGAATGGTTGTTTACGATAATGTTTAAGCAACTACCAGTTTTTGAGTATTACCCATGCTGCAATTTAAGTTGCGTTTTACCTTAAGCAGTATGATCATGCAGAGTGGTATGGTACCTAGACCATGATGGTAAGTAGGAGCTATTGTATGTCAGTTATTTTCCCTTACCAAGCTCTCACACTAGGGAAAAAATACACAATATTGTCTCTACTACAAAATGTCAGAAATATGCAGTGGGAATCCTGCTTCTCTGTCACCTCTACTTGTTTCTCTGACCTGCTTCTCTGCTATTTCTGGGGTACTCTTATGATCCTTAACTTGTATGTATTGTTGCTAACAAAGCTGTGTTAAACTTACAGGTGTTATGTATTGCAAATTTCTACTACTTAGGTACTAAAATGTCAG
>NW_008825300.1:619097-646332 GCF_000699105.1 Pygoscelis adeliae | reverse complement strand
AGTCTTTATAAGCAGGTATATGTGTAAACAATGAAATTGTGTAGTCTGTTTAAAGTGCTACCAGTTGTCTTTAATTTTGCTGATATGTTTCAACTTTTTTACTGAACAAATCCAGCTTGATAATATTTTTTTGTTCTCTTTCAAGTTCAGCATAAAGTTGGCTGTGATGGCAAAATAATTTAAGAGTCCTGCTTATTATTAAAAAAATTAGTTTGTATCTGTACTGAATTTTATCTGCTGGTTAGGGCATGAGACAATTGTTCATTTCCATCCTATGGTTTAATGGGGAATAATTTTTATTAGATATTATCCTTGCCTTCCTTGAAGGTTTTTTGGTTTTGTATATGGCTGGACAAAATTCTATGAAATATTTCTCTTGACTTCTATTATATAATCTCTTCCCTTTATAATGCTTCTGGAAAAAATTCTGAAAGTTAGGAAGAAGATAGGAAAATATACAAGTGAAGAAGAAGAAGTTCAGAAAACTGGTGGAATCTGTACCTGTATGTGTTTCTCTTACAAGGGTGTAAGAAAAGCTGCCAAATTTAAAAGCCATTCATTGCTACTGACAATATTAAGCAGATTGTATCATTAGTAAAAGAGACTTTTTTTAAGCATAACCAGTTCTAAAGCTAGTGTTTTCAAAGTGTCATGAGCCAGAATCACAAACCCTCAAGGATGGTGGTAGAAACAGTGATGTAAAGGCAAAAGTTTTAAAGCTGTTTATTTTATCTTATCTTAAAGCAATAAGGAAGGTTTGATTTCTCAACAGCCTTGCATCTTAATGTCAGGAAAGATGAAAACTCATGTCTCTTTGTTTGATTACATGAGGGCCAAGAGTTTAAAAATCCTGTGAGGTTTAATTATCTATCTTTCACTAACTTTTCCTGGGATACGTATATATGTAATATATATGTAAATGTATATACAAATCAGTGCTACAGTCACTAACTCCCAAGGGAACTCTTTAAACATTGATAGTTTCTCTCTTTCAGTATCAAATGTATGTATGACAGGGGTAAGCAAGGATTTAGACAAGTGGATCACCTAAGCAATAGTCAGATTCTGCAAGCCTTTTCTACAGGGCAGGGAGGTTGACTGCAAGGGCTTGATCATTGTTTTTTTCACTGTATGCTGCGAGGAGGGTAACTTCTGCTATATCTCATTTGTGTTAATTAATCCTGACTATGTTCTTGGCAGTTCTCTTCTGATAAAGGTTTAAATGAACTTGGCATACTTCTCCTATGGAAAACTTTGAGGGTAAAGAAAAACAATTCTAAGAAACGTTTTGAGGAATCCAGGTTGATCTTCAGTTCTACACCTAGCTCAGTCAGCGGCTTGAGGAAATTGCTGTATTTCTCCATACTGACTTAAAGGTTTAGATGGTTTTCTAAGGAGGGGAAGAGCGAAAGGTGAATAAAATAATTTATCATATTGCTTAAGGGAGAGTGACCTTTCAGAAAATATCATAATTCTAACAGATGAGGCAGACTTTGGCAGCCTTTAGGGAAGAAGATATCAACTACAGTATAAAACCGCTGTATAAAAACATGGGTGAATGTACTGATTTTGCTGAGAGATCTTGTCAGTCTGGGATGTCGTGTTCTGGAAGTACATATGGGTCCTGGTGGGGCTAATGGGATTTGGGAAATGGTGGTTTAAGCCCTGATTGATCTCCAGCTAAGTCTGTGCCTGTGAAAGCCTACTAAGATTCCTAGAATATATTCAGCTCCTTTCAGTGCTTGTCAGCACAGCACAGGAGACTGGGTGTTTAATATGCTGCACAAAAGAAAATAACTTTAAATTATAATAGTGTTTGTCAATAACAATAAATGGGCTGATGACAATTCTGAGCTAAGAGCTGTCTCCTAGAAGACAGCCTGTTGTCAAGGCAAAATGATCCTATTGTTTAAACTTATGGTTCTGGGACCAGCCACCAAAGAACAAAGTTCTCCAGCCAAATCCTGACAAGACAACTTTTTTCCTGAAAACCAGTGTTTTCTCTCGGGAAAAGCAGTAGTTGTTAGCCTTTGATAGCACAGAAACCAATTCTGAACTGGGCAAAAAAACAGTTTTGGTTTATTCTACCATTTTACAATTCAAATGTAGCTGAGGAAAGAGGGTGACACTGATAAACTAAAAGGAAAATGAACCTTTCAGTATCCACTGTGTATTGTTTGCTACTGCCACACTTGAGAAAAGGGAACTTCTCCCCAATGCCTTCTTTCCCCAAACACTACACCTGTTCCAAGAGAGAAAAGCAGTAAAATACTAGGACTTGGACCAAACTGCAGATATATTGCAGTGAAAAATGAATAAAAACTGATGATTTTGGGTAAGGTGTAATAGATTGCATTGAAATGAACACTTCCATGGCCTTGAGGTTCACTGCCAACTGAAGATATGAACCTAAGATAAATCAAACAAAGAAAATAATAGTATTAATAATAATATCTTGGTCTTACATAGTACTCTTCAGGAAAAAAAGAACAAGTTTTAAGATGGGTCAAAAAATTTATTTTTCCACAGTAAAAGGAAGAAAATTGGAGAACCACAATAGCACTGTAGAAATCATAATAGGAAAGATAATACCTCCTTAGGTTATTTTCTCAGCTTTAGCACAAAAGATCAGAAGAGGCATGAATGGGATGTTAAAGAAAAATGGGTTTGGAAGAGACATACAAGGGCTTTTTTGCACTCAGTGTAATCAATGTTACTAATGGCCTTCCTGGCAGGTTGTTTTGAAGCAGTATTAGTCAGGAAGGTGATACCGTCCTACCTGTCAGAAGTATACTAACAATGCTTAGGCATATTTTCTCATCTTCTGATATTACTATCATATATTTTGATATTCTAGAGGCTGGATTCCTGGTTACATTTGCTCTGTATTTACTCTAATTTTGGACTACCAGAAACGAGTACCAGTTAGAACTTCCCATCTGCCAAAGGGTATTCAACCTGCATCTAAACTAGCTCAAGAGAGAAATTACCCTTTAGTATTTATAAAAATTACAGGTTATAGAGTACATTTTTTTTTACCTGTAAGTTTCCTACTTTAGTGTGTGTTCATGCATAGTGTTCTGGTTAATGTTTCTTGTATAAAAAGGAACATTAAAAAAATTAACACAGTGTCTAAAACATTTTAATGTATAATAACTGATAATGCAGTATAGACTAGTCTGTTGACCACCTAAATATGATGTTTGTTTCCTTTTTGTTTTATCTCTTTATCTTCATTTAATCTTCTGTAGTCATTCAATTTCAACAGCTGCAAAATCTGTGGTCTTCATTTGCAGAGGCTTGAATATTTTCTTTGGCCTCTGTGGAAATCAGTCTGAATCTTAGTCCAGGTTTGCTGAAAAAGAAAATATGTGGGCTGAAGTAAATATCAGTTAAATGGCTATGTTTCAACCACTTCTTATGTTTCTGCAATATGCTGAGCATCATATGTGCGACTAAACTCTGAGACTGAGGTGATAATTGTAAATTTTTTGTAATTTGTAGAATTTTTTCATTTATATATAGACTGTACAAAGTTCTTAGGGAGCAAAAAAAGTATACATCTTAATGACAATGTTACTTCTTTAATGTAATCCTCCCTAGTAACATACAAAGTTCCACTGACAAGTTATAAAGGAAAATAGGTAGGTTAACAGGAAGGGTGGAACATATTTTTTCTGTTTCAAGGGATTTCAATACCCATTTCTAATGATAGGAGTAAGAAAGGTACAGATGATGTGCAATAATACTTAAGGTATGGAGAATGTGGCAAATAATTAGTCAACTTTCCAAGTTAGATAAGGCACTGGAACATTCAAGGTCTCTTACAATGTAGTGTAAAATTAATAATTTGTTGTGCTGTTCCTTTTGTTGCTGATCCTCACCCTGTTTTTGCAAATCCACACAAGGAACTCAGCTGCATCTTGGGTATCTAGATATGAACTTGTGTTAGTCTGATTCCTTCCAGATACCAAATTTCCTGTTACAGTTGACTCCTCTTTTCAACTTTACACTGATTTCTTTTCTCAGCTTTACACATCTGTCTTCATACAATTAATAAAAGCATTGCAGGGGCTAGTCATTTTGTGTCAGATATATTTGATCAATTTTTGAGTAAAAAAGACTGTGCTTAGATGTATAGCTGATATGTGATCTGATCCTTTCACTTCTGAAAGCAGATATTCAATTTGTGTGTCTATCAAGTTTGTGTATATATGTGTGTTTAGTTGCCTGTGGATATTGAAGTGGTATTGTGTATAAATGGCTGCATTATCCTAATGGTAGGGTATATAAACATGGTGTATGCGTGCTTGTCAATGTATGTGTAAAATGGGCTCCTTTTGAAAACTACGCTCACTTTTAATGGGAAAAATGCACTTTAACTAATATATATTTTGTTCTATGTTGCTTATCTCACTTCACCTAGCTAGACTTTAAAATATGTAGGATGTTGCTTCAGCATTGCAGTCTTCTAATACTTGCTTTTTCAAAGTATGAGCTTACTTACTTTTCTCTTCTAAGGTCAGGCACTGGATTGACCATGATACAGACCATGATTCTACTTTTCCATTGCCTTCTGAGCAATTTCTCATCTGGCAAACCTTCAAAAACTTGCCATATCAGGCACTGATACCAACCAGACCAAGAATGTAAAAGTGTGTCAGTAGAGCCGAAGAAGACAAAATGTCAGTGCATTAATGTATCAAATATGGTTGAGGAGGATTTTACTGATTCAAATGGCAAAAAAAAAAAGTTATTTGCTATGATTCTCAGCTGTCTCCAGGGCACTCATCTGTTAAACTTATTTCAGTACAAAAATGAATTGTGAGAAGTCTTCATGCTGCACTGATATTGCACCCAGCCTGTTTGCAAATCATTCTAGCAGTAGACATTTCTATAGGACTCAGCTAACATAATGATACATGTTATACAAAAGTTAACCAGACCCATAACATTCTGTTAAGAAAAATAAATAATTCTGACCTGCAAAAATGAGCTTAATCTCCAATTTTGATTTCATTAAATCCAGAAACTCATTCCAATTTGCTGTTGAGTTGCTGGTCAGAAACGATGATGATGATGGCCCCATAAGGTAGTTGTGGGGAATTTCAGTTTATCATGGAGTGATAATTTCACCTAAAAGTGAAAGAAAATTTTTTGTTTTTCTCATTTATTCTATTTACTATTAAACTTCTCCCAGTCTAATGTGCAGTAGGTGGATGTCAATTGTTTCAATTGTTTTTCATTCAAAATGTGTATGTGGTCCTTTAATATGATTTAGATAGCAGTTATACCTAAGAACTGTTCTTAACATGTACTGGATCCTTAAACTGGATCTAATGGCAAAGAAGGAATTATTCAGGTACTCCAGTGATCCAAAAGATGCTCTTTTGTCTTCTCTAATTTGGGTAACAGGTTACCGCAAATTCTTTTATTGAATGTTGCTTCCTTAGACACACCTTGAGTAATTGCTTCTTTGTAACTGGAAGAGTTCACCACTCCCTTCTGTGATGGTAAACATCATACTGATCTTTCCACGGATTTCAGAAATGTCAATATAATGAAGATATATATATATAAATCTGGCTGTTATGCAACTTCTAATTTCTAACCAATTTATACCCACTTGTTCTGCCAGATACTATTCTGCCCGTTACTAATCTGCTACTTTTCTCCCCTAATTAGGGAGAACACATCATTAATTTGTAGGCAGTGTCTATATTACCTTGTTTTTACTGGCCAAGCAAAAGATGCATTTTTTGTCAAGTAATTTGATATTTTAGCAAATTACAGTTGCATTTGAAATAAAAGCCATCCAAAACCAACTCAAAGATCATTATTATAACCCTTCTTCCAGGCCAGTATTCATGCCATTATTTACCATTACAAAACATAGCAGGGTTTCATTTTTAGCCAACACCCTTCCTATTTTGATTCTTCATTAAACATCCATGTAATGATGAAAATGGAGGCTTTATTGAATCCCATAACGGGGCTATATCATGTTTCACTTGTGTAGAAAGTGAATGTCAAAAATGTATATCAGGTTAACCTCATATTGTTGGTAAACCCATGCTGTGTTTTCTACAGTTTTCTGACTTACTGTGTATGTCTAGTTATTACTTCTTAAAATATATTCTAAATTTTGTATGTTATTGAGGTCAAGTAATTGGTCTCTAGTCACTTGAATCATCCTCCCTCCTGCCCCCCAATATAGATATTACATCTGTTACTGTTCAAACGTAGAGTACCCTTCCTGACTTGTAGATGTACTTTAAATATTTTAAAGTACATGTTTCTAGTCCTGCAAATCCACCTTCCAATTCTTTTAATACTTTAGGATAATGGCTATTCAAACCTTGGAGCTTTGCTTCTACCCCAGATGTGATCACTTCTATTTCTAGCCATCTGCCTTTCGCCCATACCTCATGTGATTGCCCTCACAGGAAACAGAAGCTTTGGGAGATCTCAGGTCATTTTGTTACTATTTTAGCTCTTTGTTGATCAACTTTTTCCTTTAATTCCTTCTAGGGTTTCCACTGTTTGCTAAAACAGTTCTTGAGGGGATTATTCATACAATACTCCTTTTACTAACCAAGAATAAAATTTAAGATACGTGCACTTTTTATGTAAGAAAATCTTACCTTCTGTATTAAAAATTTTAGAAGCGCATGGACTTATCTAGATAACTGAGCATAACTAATTGATGTTTTAAATAAGTAATTCAGAAAGGATAAAATAATAACTTTTCTGTTGAATCATCTCACAGAAAAAAAATAAATCCTATTTGTGCATATTTACCACAAAAGTGTTTAGATGTACTTAAATAGTAAAAAATGGAATTATACTAATGGTATGTGAACATTACTGTGGTCTAAGAAGCATACAGTAAGCTCATGGTCTTAAAGCTTACCATATGACCAAGTATTTGAACCAGTGAAGCTATTGAATCTTGGCATTAAAATCTAGTCCCTGTAGAGCTAAGTTTTAGTTATAACAACAAAAATTTAAAACTCTGGGTCAACTTTTTCTTCAGATTGCAAAGCCTTTTTTCTTTCTCAGAGCTGTTTCATGAAAATCTTAGGTGAGTTTTGAGAGATGCAATAGTATCACAAAGTGTGAGACTTAAATGTTGAATTTTGTCTGACAATGTCTGACAAATGGATTCAACCTCCTTTAAACTAAGTGGAATTTTAAATGGACTAGATGATCCAAATATAGAAAGTTTTATATTTGGAGTTACTCCAGTTAAGAGCTGTTACCAGTGACACATAGTTAAGTGGGCTTATGCTATATTATATTAAAGCATGTACAGAAAAATCTCAATGAATAACCCCTCCTATTTATTCCAAGGAAAAACCAGCAGAAACACAGATATAGAAGAAAGGGGGAACCCCAGTTAGAAAAATCTTATAAAGGAATTTCAAGATCACTTGTTCTTTATTTATATTGCAAACATGATGTTAAAAAATTGAAGTTGTTACTTTGTCCAGTCTTTCTGGAGGATGAAAGATGACATATGTGTAAAATAAGTAAATAGTTACATCATACTGGTTCAAGAGGTATTACATTTTATGGGTATTTATTGCTGATTTCAAGAGAAATGGAAACAGTTTTGACCTTTTGTGATCATTCAGGAGATCTTGGAAAAGAGAATATATGTAGCATAACTTAGACTATCAATGGGATAGAGACGAACTCAAAACTGTCTGTAAAGTTACACAGTGATTGGGATGGGCAGGGTCATTCCTCTCACTGTTCATTTTTTTTCTTTCTTAAGCTAGTTGTTCCCAGAGTTTACAGATTTTACTAAGGCATGTACCTCTTCAGTTGAAGCATCTTGCTTCCTCACCTGGAAACACGGACTTACAAGTACTTTAAACAGTGTCCGTGGAACAGAGCTGTTGGATGAGATTCTACCTGCTTCTCAAGATGCAAACAAACTGAGTTTGGTTTTCCCCTCACTCCCTTCTTAAACCACAGACATCAGTTAAAAATACTTAGATCCAGTGATCTGTAATTCCTTAGAGCCTTGAGATCCCCAGCTTCCATATGAAGATTAAAAGAATTCATTGAGCTGAAAAATACCACTCTAACAATGATTGTCGTTCCTGAATCTGAAGGGAAAACTTGAGAACCATTTCCTCAAGTATTTATGCACTTTCTACTGTACAGTCAGTACAAAACTATATGCATCCCTTTTTTCATCATACAAAGAAATATGTAGGATGCTCCTGACGTGTCCTGTATTCTTGGTTTAATTTTCTTTAAGTTTTTGGAACTCATAATGCATGAATTTGAATCTATTTAATATTAGAAGTGTACATGTAGATGGCAGTTATGATTAGTTTATGATGTTCTTGGGCAGGTGAGAGAGGCTGTGCTCTGTGGAGCTCATAGAATGCCCAGCTGCATGTGGAATTAAAAGGTATGTGAGTGGCTTGAAGGTGGTAAATTGCTTAGGCGTGTCCAAAGGGACATATTTTAATGTTCATCACAGAAAAATGTAAGTTAGCTACCATGAAAACTGTTTGAAATTGAAAGCAACCAAGAAAAATTATCAGACTAATTTAAAACTGTAGCAAACCTGTATCTCAACAGGGGATGATATTTTATTTAGGCCACAAACTTGAAGAAACTTGACATCAAACCCCCAAATCCTTGCAGATGCTTTTAAAAATGTAGGTGATACAAAGGATAAACTATCACCAGATCAGCAGCATTATTTGTACCTGCCTAACGATATATCATTTCATCCCCAATCATATGGTGACATCTTCACCCCCTGCAGCTTCCATCAAATAAAAATCTTATTTTCACCCAGTGTTTCCTCAGACAGATGTGTTCTGACAGGGGCAGCTAGATGTCTAATTCTAATCCCCAGCCACACAGCAAGCAATAGTCTTTCATTTTACTGTGGCTTAGTAGGTTGTTTACAGCTGTAGAAGGACACAATAAAAACATGTTAGCCATGCTGAATACTGGTAAAAAGCAAATATAACACCTTTAAGAAATTTAAAGAATCATGATGTTCCAGTCAACCTTAATCAATAAAAAAAATCAATAAAATATTAAAATATGAGAATTCTCCATCACTAATAAACCTATTGTTACTGAGAAATGCAAAAAGTTACTGCCCTAGAAAAGATGGATCTTTTTCTAAGAGGTGATCAATATAATTTGTCTTTGGTCTGTTTATCCACATTAGTGGTGGTGCCTTGGATCCAGAGGTACTGCAGATAGTCTCACCCAATAGGACATTTTAGCTCCGCTTCACCATTGTAAATGTACTTTACTGTTTATAGTAGTTAGCTCAGGTTCACAATTAGGTTCTTTTTAATGGTCCAGAGCCTTAGTTGACAACTGCCATGGATTTAAGTGCTTTTCAAGTCCATCAGACAATCATAAAGCAATTTGGTTTGGAAGGGACTTCTGGCACGTTTTATCTTATCTCATGCTCAAAGAAGTACTAACTTCAAAGTTTGGTCAGGTTGCTCAGGGCCGCCTTCAACAGAGTTTTGAAAAACTTTGAATGTGGAGATACCGCAGCGCCTCTGGGTAACTTATACCAGTCCATAACATCTTTTTATGAATAATTTTATGTAGATCCAACCAGAATTTCTCATGCTGCAATGTTTTTTATTTCCCTGTGCACATCTGAAAAGGAGAAGGGTCTGGTACTATCTTCTCAGTGGCCACCCCCTTTAGAAAGTGGAAGGCTGCAATTATTTTCACCCTTAGCTTTGACTTCACCTGCTTAAACAGAACAATTTTTGGGGGAAACTTCTTTGTTAAAAAGACAAAAATCTTATAATGTTATTCTCTGTATAGTACTTGAATTTGGGGAACATGTAACTTCCTGCATAATTTTTAAAAGAGATTGTATAATGCATGTAGGAGTAGATTATTTCCCTTTGCCTTTTTTGGTGATCTCTTCACAGGCACACTGATGTTACTATTTTAGTGTACAGAGGTGTAGACATTAAGGTACTCTTCCCTTCTTAGTTAACTTTATAGGTCAGACTTGTATCCAGTCAACTTCCAAATCAGGGAATACCTGAAATTAATCAAAATACTAATCTTCCTGTGCTGCTTTCATGAGAGAATAAGTTTTGAGTTAATATTTGTTTAATGACTAAAAACTTATTCTTATTAAGCTCCCTCATAATTTGCTCAAGTCCAGAGTGACCAACAAGAATATTTAAGCATATGCATACAGGCATCACAGTTTTGCAATCTTGCCAATTGCAATAGTCAAATATCCAAAGAAACAAAAAATATTTTTAAAAAAGATTTTTCTAAACCTATATATTCCTTGGGATACTTGAACTTTTAAGGTGCATATGAAGTCACTTTTTTCACTTTTTCTGTCATGAGAGCTATATATAAATGTATTTTTCAGTTTTTCTTTTAAGGCAAAGAGATTTACATATTAGAAGCTGAAGACTTTAATTTTGACAACTTTGACCTAGGAAGTTACCTATAAAATTAGAGAAAAAGCAGGTATGGTATCAATTCCTCAAATATGTGTAATATGATCTCAAGACCTGAAAGGAAGGAGAGGAAAGTGCTGAATTGTTTCAGTGAGTAAAAAACATAATAGTAAAAATGAGTAATGACTATCAATTTCAAAATACAGATTATCTTGGTTTATGTTATGAAATACTTAATGTATTTTTTTAAAGGAAAATGTTGATGTCCTATGGTTCTTCATAATTTTACATAATTTCTTGAAAGTGACCGAAGTAAAACCTTTCTCTTGATATTGAATTCTTACTAGCTGGAACTCTGAATAGTAAGTGTAATTCAGTTCAGATTTAATAGATATGTTTTTTACATTACACACAATGTATGCAATTAAAGAATGGGGTACAAAGAGTACTTTTTTTTCCCTCCAACTTTTCTTTGGATTTTTGAAAGACTTTGACTTGAACATTCACCTATTTGACCATAAAAATGTAATTGAATTTGATGCAACTTCTACCTACTAGTATTCATGTCATATGTTACAGCTACAGAACTTGTGGCAGTGCATTTCACTTTCATGCCCAGGCATTTAAAGGGGGAAAAAACAAACAACTAAAAAAAACCCTAAAAACCAAACCACCAACAGTGGGAAACATTCTCTGTACAAGAAAAGACTCTGTGTGGGAAGGTGTTAGATAGTCACTATGAGGCTTTTATTTCAATAATTATTCTTCAGCTTTTGAAATTTCATTATAGGTCAAAGAGGCAGCTATTGTTCCAAGTAGATCAGAATTTAATAAGGAAGGGCACAGTAGATATGTCAAATAGATAATAAATTGAAGTAATGTCAAATTATGCATTGCTACAATGCAAGAATCGGCTATGTGATAAACTTTTGCATACTTGTGTTTTCAAGTTCACTAACTTCTGCAGCATTTTCACTTGCTTTTCTTTGTTGGATAGACCTTACTAGTCTGTCCTGTCTAAACCCTACTAATTTAAATCTCATTCTCTTAAAGCAAGAGATATCCATGACGCGTCTTTATATACTATATAAGTTTGGGGTGATATAGAACAAGATACATGTACTGTAAGCATGTTATGGGTATTTGGCTAACTTTCCCTAGATCTTCATCCTTCTGTAAGGAGAGACATATCCCTGTCATGAGTAATCAATCAAAATTTTTGCCACACATTTTTTGCCTTTCAAGAGATAAGCAGGCTATATGAGTACAGGATGATGATTGGCTTCAGTCTATGCTGTGTATGATATATATACTCTTAAATAGAAATCCGTATTTTAATACATGAGATTTTGTTGAAATTCTGATTCTATTAACTTTAGAAGAGTGAGGCTTTTTTCTCTCTAGTTGTTTTCTTCTATACAGATCTGGATTTGGGATCCAGGTGACACTGAAATAACACAACATTATTACAATAGTTTTGTTACTGAGCTCAGTGGGTCCAGGGTGAAAACTTGATGCTAGCAGGTATGGCCATCCCTTTTGCTAGGTATGAATATTTAGTCTGTAGTGACCTTCATCAACTGCCCAGATATTATTAGATTGGACCTTTAGTGAGCTTCCCATTTCAGGTTTTTAACCTCAGAAAGGATGACCTCAAGTTAAAACAGAATTGACAAGACTTGTTTCAATATCCAGGAAGAACTTTTGATAGTTCTAGGCATAGTTTTGATCTCTGATTCATCTTATAAACCTCACCCAACATGAGAATCAATCATGCACCAAATTCAGTGGCCATACAAATTTTTATGTAGTTAAGATACTCACATGTGCAGGATATCATTATGCCAGCTTATTCTCTATCCATGTCCCATTTCATCAGGCCAACATCTAAATCTTATCACAGCTGTCTGGAAAACCCATAATTACAGTCAAGGCTGGCAGTTACCACTCTTAGAACAGGCAGCTTACAGAATTTTTCTTGGCGATAGACATTATAAACCGATGACAAAGGACAATTTCCTGGCATCAGTACATAGTACTTTGCTACAGGGTTGGCTTGTGGAACATGTTTTGTTGCATTTTATTATTTTCCTAGCATCTTTCAACAGCTAACACAAATGAAGAGAGCCTGTATATCCTGCTCTTCCCTAAAGTCACTGACCATTTGGGTAAATGCTTGTTTTATCTGCAGAGCCGTGTTTCCTGATAAAAAGTTTTGTGTGTGCATGTGTTTTGGGGAGAGAGGTCCACACTGAGGCTTCTGTAGTGGACCTGTTTGTGAGGAGACTCTACTGAGGCTAATGAGCAGGCCTTTCTCAAAGAGGTCTTTTCAAGGTGGCACAGCTACTCTAAGTTGTCCCTAAGCCCAAGCTGTCAGAACCCCAGGGGTGTAATACACTCTGGGCCACAACAACTTTCTTCTGCATTTTGCAATTCTGAGCAAAAAATTCTTCATCAGAAGGATTCTGCCCCATCCCCCTTCTGTTACTAGGAAGGGACTTTAGCAAAAAGCCTGGATCTTTGAGTTTCAATGGGTAAGGTGTGCTCATGTACTAGGACTGTGTTTTACTTAAGGTACAAGACAGGAAAGTGTACAGAAATCCACCAATAACAGCTCAAATAGTCTTCTAGCTCATTTTCCATGTTACAGAATTTCTCAGTCATTGCACTTTTCCAGTTCCATGAACAGTCCTAAAATCAGAGTGATCCAAAGTCTCTACAACTGTTTCCTATAGCTATGATACAGCTATGTAACAAGTTGCTAGAAAGGACCTGAACATGCTCCTGCTATGGGCAAAAAAGACACAGTCTGTCCTGGGATGCAATCAGAGGACATCTGTAGTTGAGTCTGAAGTGTTTATTTTCTCGTATTTGAGGCTTGGCAATTAGAACTAGAGAAGTGAGGTAGGGACTGTGATGTGGCTGCTGTCCAAGGAGAGGTAGGACACTTACCCTGGCGTCTGTCCACCTTAAAATACAGTTCTGTTCCATGGGCACATCTGACCCATTGAAGCTCACTGACCCTGGCCTTTGCAGCCCTCTAGTCCCAGACAACTTCTGCCTATGCGTATTTTTTTCATGTCCATGAAAACATCAGTGTGATGTTTGTCAGATGACATTGTAACAGTCCTGCTACTCTAGAAAGAGTTAAGCAGACTATTTTGTTTGTTCCTGGGCTTCAAATGGAGAGAGTACTTAGAATAAATATAATGTCTTGCCATAAGCCACATTTTTTACTAGGTAGGGAGTCCAGAAGCCTTAATTTACACTGCAGCTTGATATGGCTAGTCTAGGCTTCCTCTGCACTATTGTCTCCTAGGTAATCCTTGATATTCAGGAAGAAGGTGAATGGATGGAGAGCAGTTGTTCATTCAAGGTGTTGTTAAAAGGGAGTGTAACAGTTATAATGACCAAGTGAGGCTTTGTGACAAAACGGGGAAAAAAAGATATTTGGGGTGATTTGAGGTGTTACTCAGTCTTAAGTCCCCTCAGCAATGCAAAGGGAAACAGTAGATTGTCTTTAAAGCTGAAGCACTAGCTTGCTAAAGAACTGCCCTCTGAGCATGAAGAGGCTTAGTTGGGCAGAACTGCATTATGGCTAAAATGCAGCTAATTAATTCATGTTCTTTGGCTAGTTAAGTCAGGGGACATGAATCTTAACATTAGAGCTTTACAGCATTATTGAACACAGATTGAAATCCCAAGTGTGTTTATCTCATAGAACAGTAATTTCTGAAGTTGGAAGATGTTATTTTTCCAGATACCATCTTTCATGTCTTAAAATACTAAAAATTATTGGGAGCTCTAAGATGTTGTCATCTGCCTACTAGATATGAATATGATCAATTAATTTCAAAGGCCACTTGTTGTTTAAAAAAATGCAAATCTAAGAAGGCGGTCATAGTCACACTGATCTGTTTGAACTCATTACCAACAGCTAAAGCTGTACCTTTTTCCTACCCTCAAAGTTACCTATGGTGCTTGAAGACTGTTTGTTAGAATATGTCATATAGAGGTCAAAGAGGAGAGTGCTGTGTGGGTTTCTCTTGTTTTTCTTGAAAGAAGAGTAGGAGACAAACACTTCTGTAGAGATTTTCCAGTGAATTGAATAAAACAAATGAAATTCTTTAAGCCCTTATTTTTTCATGATATTGATTCTTAATTTCTTTTTTTCTGATATGTCTTTAAAGCAAAAACTATGTTTTCTTCCTTTGAAATCACAGTATCTCTCCCCCCCCCCCATCCATTAGTCTTCAGGGTTTTGTTGTCTGTGAAATTTTAAACTCAAATGTGGATTTCCCTATAGAAGATAAGAATTGAATATTAGTTGGTTTTGACTTTTTTATCTAAAATTATTTTATTAATATCTAAATCTCTTTCCTTTTAAATAAAAGGTATTCTTATCTATGTCAGACGTGCATTTTTACCAGAAAGGTACCATTCCCATTTCTCATTCATAAGAATGCTCTAATTTTGTCAAAACTCACTGGGAGAAATAGCATAACTAAAGAATAAGCCACATACTTTGAATTGTGTTGGAGACAAAGAGCACAGTTAATATAGACAAATTTTGGTTAAGGTGAGATTTGAATTTTGGTTTTGGAATGTTTGAAAAGCAAGAAATATAAACTTTTACAGTCAACATTATTGACATCAGACAAAAATACAATGTTTTCTGCATCACCAAATCTACCGTTCTTCTTTTTTTTTCATGTAAATATGCCTTTGTATAATCTTGCCATAAAAAAGCTGAACTAGGTTCTCCTGAGTTGCTTACCAAAAACCTCCCAGGAGGAGCTACTTGTGGTCTAGAAATACATACACATTTTCTACATTACAATATAGGAACTGTGAGAATTTTTTGTTTGGGTTTGTATCTGTATAACCTGTTTGCATTACAGCAGAAGGCATTTGTGTTGTTCCACTCTAGATAGCATCCATACAAAAAAAATCTCCACCGGTCCTTATCTCAATGCTGTTAATAACAATCTGCCTTTGTCACAAGGCAAAATGTGGCAAAAATAGTCACAACTGCAGCATATCTCACAATGTGTTTTCTAAATCATACAAAAGCAAAGTTGTTCTCAGAGATATAGAAGTGTAAAAAAAAAAAAATAAAATTAATATATTTTCCTTCTATTCTACTACCTAGTAGCATTCATTATAGAAAGGACTTTTCCTATAAAAAATATAATTTGCTTAGCAATTCTTGTATGACCCATATAACCCCATTCATTTCACAGAAACATTTTTAGAGGCTATGTTGTATTATTCATTAATGTTGTGGATAACTTCAACCTCAGGACTGTTGAGCCAGCACTTTCATGAGCAGTAAATTCCCTGAGGGAGGGAACGAGAAAAATTGTCCCTACCCTGAGGTTTGAAAAACAGCCTTCACTACAGGAAGAGTTTGCTGAGGGCTTGTGTCTAATGAGAGGAAATTCTCTGAGATGATAATCATCCCCTGGAACATTTTTGGAAACCTGAGGCTCTCTAGAAGACTGTTATAAAGAATTTTTTTGTTAATCCTCTCATCCCATGACATGCATATACTCAGTCCTTGGGAGCTCCTGAAAAGGGGAATTCATGCTGTGGGGGTGGTATTTATCTTATTTATGTCTTTTTCTACCTGATGTGCCAATGGGAGGACAAGAAATGGTGTCCTCCCTGCAGAGGATATTGTATATGTGAACCAGAACGCAACATTTGAAATGAGTATTTAGGGAGAGGCAGTGAGGAGTCCATCTGTCTTTCCCACACCAATAGACAGGATTAAACCACTCTAAACTGCTCCATTAGGCTGACATCTTCACTTCATGCTGATTCCAGTTTTGTTGTTTGTTTTGGGAGGGGCAGCAGTGGGATTTTTAAGCTAACACTGATCTGGCCTAATTATTAGTCCTTAAGAATATATACTATGTTCCATCCTCCCAGTCTTACAGAAGTCGTGCTCTTGAAAGGCAGTAATACTGTTTTCTTGTTAATAACATTTTTTTTACTGCATATGGGTGATTTGGCCATAATAGCCTCAGAAGTTACCTGCATTGATGTTCTTGTTCAAAATTCATGGTTACTTTGTGCCAAACATAACAGGTCATCCAATGGCTCCTGTGAAATTTTCACTTAAAAAAAAAAATTAATTTCAGTCACTTCAAGGCTAGGGATTCATATTTCTCTTCTCATATATCACTATGGTCTACAAATAATAAGAGTTTGATTCTGGTGTCTTCAACAACATAAATGAAAACTTTTCCCTTGTAATCAAAGGAAAAATCAGGATAAGAGATAGAATCAGGAATTACATGTTTGTTTTTTGAACAGCAGTGAAACACATAGACTGACATTAATGTGTTCCTGCCTTTACTTTTTAGCAAGCATGAATTATTCAAGGCGTATTGCAGCATGTATTAGTTCCAATACTTCTTACATTTTAATTATTTCTATGTCTAGCATGCTTCAATAGTTCTAAATATTTGCAAATAGAAAGTATAAGACCTTTCTGATCCTGATTTCACAATTGTTCTGCACCATCTCTAAACTTCCAACCATACAGATTGGGATGGACCTCAGGCTATCATCAGGTTCAACACACTGCTCAAAGCAGGACCAACATTAAACATATTAACTGGTGTAACACTGAAGACTGGATGTTATGAAACACTAAATTATATGTCACTGGGAAAAAGAAGAGTTCAAATGGGCCCTTCTGCTGCTGTGTGACACTTAGAATTATCTGCAGGTCCCAAACCCAGCAGCATAAGATGTGCTGTGAAGGTAAATACTGAACAAATGCAGGTGGTGTTGCTGCCAGTAAGTGAACATCAGCAAAGACAGTAAGTTTCTGTTATTTCTGTTCTTCAGCTTAAGAATGGGGAATAAAATCAGAGGGATGATATGACTGGCACTTTGAAAAACTAATTGACTGGAATGTGATAGTATCTCAAATGCCTATGGATCAGTGTACCAACTTATATAGCTCAGGTGAATTTCTCCGTAAAACACAGGCCATAACAGCTGTGGCACATCACAGAACATAGAAGGTTGACTAATGCTTAGAGAAATCGTCTGGGAGGAGGAAGAAAGACAGTAAAGTAGTAGCAGCTCTTTAATAGTTGAAAAGTAAAACAATTTGGGATAAAAGCAGAGTTTAGTTTAGTAATGAAGTGAAAGCACTTCTGTGAAGAACACAGAAATTATCCAGGAACTTGAAAATAGCGTTGACACTAGGTGGTTACATTTGGAGTTTATTCTTTTTTTTTTATTGAGTAAGTTGAAAAAGTACTCACTCTTTGTAGATAGATATTTACATATGGGAAATACAGTGATAATTTTGGCTCTTTATCTTTCTAACAGACATAAAAAGAATCAGTGTTTGGAAGTTTAGCTCTCATATCAAGTTTGACTGTTGATTCTTTTAGGAACATAAGGGATCAGAAATTTAAGAGTGACAGATTTAAAAGAATTTGAATTAAATTCCTAAGCATTCAATACAAACAGGAGATGAAGAATGGCCTGTAAACAGTACTTTCCAAAAACCTGCAAAACAAACAGGAAAAAAAAATCTTGTTAGTGAATCAAGTCCATATGAAATGTAAACAGGTAGTCAAAGATTTCAATTAGGTCTATTCTTCTGTTCTGGAGCATAAATTCCAAAGTAGTCCTTCAGGTTTGTGCAGTGGGAATTCCCTCAGGAATATTAATTCAGTACAAGAGGAACACTGGCCCTTCTTTTGTTGTTGCTGTTACAAAGTTACTAAGAAAGGCTACTTTATCTATAAATGTTAACCAAAGTGCCTAAATCTGCTATGTTGTAGTCAAGGTACTAAGGTAATCTATCAAAAATGGGAAATCTCTTAAAGGAATTAAGTTTTATTATTTAGTTATTTCATGCTGACTTAGCTGATATACTTGCAAAATTTTCCTGAGGTTTACCTCTGGAACAACGCAGTCCAGAACTTCAGAGAGCTACAGCCTTATTCCGTTCACAGAAATATTATTTCCTGAATAAAAGAATATTTGGTTTCCTCTAATCCACAAAGATTGTGTGTCCCCATAGTTTTTAATTGAATGTTATGCAAATCAAGCCAGAATTTAGGACTTTCACACTTCTGATGCATAGTTTTATGGTTCTTCCCCTCTCATTTCTTTGCATTCAGATCTGCACCATACTGCTTCAGTGCCAGAAAGTGAGACCTGACAACCCAGGGGAGGAAGACTTTAATTTTGTTTCTGTGCTTTGAATCCTCACCATTTCTCAGATTTTTAGAGGGAACATGTAAGGGAAAGATTTGCCCTCAATGAAAACATACAAAGTTGTTTCTGCAGATGTCATGTCATCAATCTGATGACACACTCTGTATGGAAGGGGACAGCACTCTTTACTGAGCATGGGAAATTGGGTGTCAGTTAAAGATATGCAGGACGGTCAGCTAATGCTGGCACTGTGGTATCTAACTAAAGCAAATCTACTTGCCTTGGATTAATCTAGACCTGTTTGACCCATCTATTAGCTTCAACTCAGTAGCTATCTCCCAGCTTCTCCATTTCACTGTCTTTTTCTAAGTTGCTCAACAACTTTTTGACTCCTGTTTTTGCTGAAATACTTGCAAAATTTTCCTGAGGTTTACCTCTGGAACAACGCAGTCCAGAACTTCAGAGAGCTACAGCCTTATTCCGTTCACAGAAATATTATTTCCTGAATAAAAGAATATTTGGTTTCCTCTAATCCACAAAGATTGTGTGTCCCCATAGTTTTTAATTGAATGTTATGCAAATCAAGCCAGAATTTAGGACTTTCACACTTCTGATGCATAGTTTTATGGTTCTTCCCCTCTCATTTCTTTGCATTCAGATCTGCACCATACTGCTTCAGTGCCAGAAAGTGAGAGCTGACAACCCAGGGGAGGAAGACTTTAATTTTGTTTCTGTGCTTTGAATCCTCACCATTTCTCAGATTTTTAGAGGGAACATGTAAGGGAAAGATTTGCCCTCAATGAAAACATACAAAGTTGTTTCTGCAGATGTCATGTCATCAATCTGATGACACACTCTGTATGGAAGGGGACAGCACTCTTTACTGAGCATGGGAAATTGGGTGTCAGTTAAAGATATGCAGGACGGTCAGCTAATGCTGGCACTGTGGTATCTAACTAAAGCAAATCTACTTGCCTTGGATTAATCTAGACCTGTTTGACCCATCTATTAGCTTCAACTCAGTAGCTATCTCCCAGCTTCTCCATTTCACTGTCTTTTTCTAAGTTGCTCAACAACTTTTTGACTCCTGTTTGTTCCTGTTTTCCTCTTTCCCACTGTGCTATGGAGGTGGATGCCTCATCTAACCCTGACCGCTCCTCTTTTCCACTTCTCAGTGATTATATGGAGACAATGACTACATATTGAGAAGTAGCTAGAATTTCTTGTTCTTTTAGGGTCTGTCACAGAACATGAACACTCTGCCAGATAGAAAAAGCCAGTCCAGCCCCTGTCCTCTCAATTTCAGCACAACTTTAGGAGGGAGGCTGGAATCCTACTTGTGAGACATCTCTTCCTTCCACGTGAAAATTTGAAAGGGATTTGTGCATGGCTTCCCCTTTCCTTGGAATGAATTAATATTATGATGTTGATTTTGGCTTATTTTTAAAATAAAATGTTGGTCATCCATTAGGTTACAGAGATTGTTTTGATTTCACAGTTTATCTTGGAACACTGAAGTCAGTGAAATGTAAAGCTTTTTCCATTGGAAGGTGCTTCCTCCTACTTTAATCCTAAATTTTCATTTCAAAGTGTCATTCCAACACTTTCAAAAACAGTCATCCCCCCAGATGACTATTACAACCATTCTTCCCACTCTTTCAGATTGTTGAAGAACATTTTGTGGGTGTTTACCCCTCTTTATGATTCAACCAAGTTATTTAGTCTCTGTCATTTTTGGGTTGTTTTTTTTTTTTAAATCTTTCCTCAGTGTTTTACAAATGCAAACTCCCTGTAGGTATTAATCATTAATAAGATAATTTGCCCAACACTACCTTAATGTAATGGCTATCTCTTAACAAATATCTTTTCTGTTCTTCAAGTAATGCTGTCTTAGAGCTAGATTCAGCAGTATCCACCTGAACTGAATTTACTGTTGCTTCCACTTAGTACTATTATGATTTGGATAAACAGGAAGGCAAAAACCAAGATTGTAATAAGGTGATGCATTCACCTTATTGAATATTTATATATTATATTCACTCATTGCATATTTAAAACACAAGGATGTAACTTACATGATTCATTTTATGTGTATGTGGGTGGTGGGATCCTTGTGCTTATTACAACAATCTAGAAAATAATTACTGAGTCTCAAGCTGGCCAGGACTGAAATATTACCAAAAAAACGTAAAATATAAACAATACAAAGGATAGAAAAGTGACAAATAGGATCTATCCTTTCTCTTTCCAGAAGTAATAAATACTTTCAAAATCAAATGAAGTCTGCTTTATGGAGCTAAATTAATACATAGTAGCCAACCAACCAGTCTAATATGTTTAGTTATAGAAATAGAGCCATCTACAATGTAAGACCTTCCTGCAATAAGGTCTAATAATAGACTTTTAAAGGAAGAGTAAGTTTTACACAATGGTGCTTGAAATCTGGTGTTCCTCCAAACAGCTAAGGATTAGAAGCAGCCTACTTCTGCAGGACTGATGTTCTTATATATCCTACTCTTCATCAGAATTTGTTTTGCTCAGTACTGGAAAGTGGAGTGGAATTTAACCTATAAAAAGAAAATAAACTAATATAAATCCAGGTGTGGAATCTGCATCCAGCATACGTACATTGACTTTTATTGTAGGTTAACCCCAGCTAGCAGCTCAGTCCTACACAGCCACTTGTTCACTCCCCTGCAGTGGGATGGGGGAGAGAATCGGAAGGGTAAAAGTGAGAAAATTCGTGGGTTGAGATAAAGACAGTTTAACGGGGAAAGCAAAAGCTGCACGTGGAAACAAAACAAAACAAGGAATTCATTCACTACTTCTTATTGGCAGGCAGGTGTTCAGCCATCTCCAGGAAAACAGGGCTCTATCATGCATAACGGTTACTTGGGAAGACAAACACCATAACTCCTAATATCTTCCATTCCGCCTTCTTCTCCCAGCTTTGCCACTGCTGAGCACAACATCAAATGGTATGGGATATCCCTTTGGTCAGCTGGGGTCAGCTGTCCCAGCTGTGTCCCCTCCTCACTTCTTGTGCACCCCCAGCCTACTTGCTGGCAGGGCAGTGTAAGAAACAGAGAAGACCTTGACTCTGTACGAGCACTGCTTAGCAATAGCTAAAGCATCCCTGTATTATCAACACTGTTTTCATCACAAATCCAAAACACAACACCAGACAAGTTTCTATGAGAAAATTAACTCCATCCTGGCCAAAACCAGTACAATTTTATATGAAAAGAAAACAAAATTCTGCATTGATATAGTGATAACTTCAAAAATGAATTCTAAAGCATAATCACAATGTGTGATCCATTTGTTATGTGACTACCATTTCATCTCAGATGAATGAACACACCTGTTAACTGGCCAGAGAACATGGTAGGAAGTTTAGGTTCCTAAATGTAAAACCAGTAAAGCAAAGCCGAAAAGACAAGTATATATCCCTTTTCCTGTGGCACCTACAGTATAATGGGAATCATAGCTAATGAACTGAATCCAAAACCCAGCCTTGTTTTATGGAATGCTCACTCTTTGTTAAGCAAAGCTGTTTGGGCAAAAAAGCATACTATTGATTTCAAAATCGATTTTTTTTTCTTTTTTTTTTTTTTTTATACATATAAAGGTTGGCTCACATTTCACAAGCTTTTGTTGGATTTCTTTTTTCTTTTGCTGCAGTCCAGCCAGTTAAGATATCATATTCTATGATAGAGTTAAGATTTAACAGATTTGGGTCTGTTGCCTTGAATAAGTTATGTTCATATCTATTGGTTTGGACTAAGCCTGTCTGTTTATCTGTAGCTATTTATTTGCTATTATTAAGAAAAACCTCAAATAAATGAAAGAGAAAAGAAAACTTGTGAAGTATAGTAGCACAAAACATTTGATACATTTTCAAGTTCATTTAACAATTTATATTTCAGGCCTCTCATTGTAATTATTATAATCATCATTAATCACCAACTTCCAGATCAAATTGGAACACAGAACAATGAAAAAGTCAGAGCAATGGAGAATACTACGATCTTTCAGAGGCAATATGTGGTGTTAACATTCTACTGCCTTACTTATATGACAAAAA
Source organism: Pygoscelis adeliae (assembly GCF_000699105.1). Lineage (NCBI taxonomy): Eukaryota > Metazoa > Chordata > Aves > Sphenisciformes > Spheniscidae > Pygoscelis > Pygoscelis adeliae. Next base: position 623,619 of record NW_008825300.1, on the reverse strand, counting down.
CAGAAAATGGCAAAAGATTAATCTGCTCTTGTGATGAGGAGAATTATCGGAAATATACCAGACAAATTCACTCATTCTTGTTGTGGTCATAACAGTAACAACATTGTATGTCGTAGTTGCAGAACCTCAGCTTGACTCATAGAGCACCATATGAAATAAAGTTAAGAAATCCAGTTGACTTTAAAAAAACACTTTAAAGAAGTATTTTTAAAAGTGTTACTAGTATAAAGCATTAAAGCTAGATTGGTCCAAACTGTACAACATTCATGCTGTCTTGGTTTTTGTGGAATTGTTGCTAAAGTCAGAAAGAAGGAGGTGCTGTAAATTCCTTCTAGGTTGAGGTTCCTCAAAAATCTAGTTCCAGGTACTCAACTCAGTAATAACATTGCTATTAGGTCCCTAGCTTATGGTCTAGAAATTCCATGTAGATCATGATATCCTCGGTAAAAATGTGCTTCACCAAAGCACAATCTCACTAAACCAAATTTACATGTAGCAGGAGAAGAGGAAAATGCTGAACAAATCAAAATCAATCACTAGTTTATTAATCCACAGCTTGACAGAAGGTAAAAGGGTACTGAGTTAGACATGGTAGTTTAGCACCTGAAAGTTAGTTACCCAAAATAATATACATTATTATAAAAAAGGGGAAAAAAACCCCGCCTGCCCTCCAAAAATATCCATTAATCTCAGAAAGTAGGGAGGAGAAAGTAAGTGAAGAGGCTGAGTTTGTGTCTTTCTCTTCCAAGGAAAAAGAATTGAGACATAGATCCTGAATGCTGGAAGTTCTGCTAGAAACTGGAACTTCTTTATAGGAACCATGCAGTACCAGTTTGGAACAGACATGGAGATGCAATACACCAGTTTCAGTACAGGTTGCCTGTCCATACCTATGCTGATACTGAACTGTCTGCAAAACCAGCAGGTCTCATTGTATCTGGCTAAAAACACAGGGGGTTGTAGCAGGAGAGCGTATTTTGTATTTTTTGTACTTTGTATTCTTCAATTTGGACATAATGTCGTATAAGTATATTTACTGCTCCTGGACTGAAGTTTGTATATGCTTGAAATGGATTAAAATGCCTGTAGAAAACACAGTATCATTTAACCACATTTTTTTATGAGACCAGGACTAGCACTTAACTGTCCTAGTTTAAATGTCCTAACATGTAAAACAGATTATACTTATCTGATACATGGGAAGGTCAAATATCTTGCTACTAGAGCTCTAAAGCTAGTAGAGTTTGGTAATCATTATTAATTGTCCATCCCAACTAATGTTCGGGACCAAAAATGGAAAGTTAACAAACACACACATCTTTTGTCTTATTGAATGTGGGAAAACATGGCTTTTGTAGCATTGTTATACATATGAAACATATCTTCAAAACCAGCTCCACTAATCCTGTTCCACTTCATGTGGTAGTGTGAATATTCATATGGTGAGAAGTTCATCTTACAATGTGTTCTATAAACTCGGAGATACATTTGAAAATTCATGCTTAGACAACCACACTGCGGAACTGAATTGGTTGTGGTAATATTTAGCTCAAATATGTCCATTTTATTAAAAAAAACCCACAAACATAGCAAAGTTTTGGATACATTTAATGTTTATCGTAAAGCAAGAGACATCGTTCGCATGTGACTTTTCATGTTTAAGGCAAGAAAGTGCCATTTCAGTATAAAATGTATAAACAGTTTTGAAGTTCAGCAATAGTGAATGTTTAAATTCCCCATAACCAATCCTTAGTATATAATTTTATTGTATTAATTTCTCTAAAGTGGAATCTTTGAAACAACTTGTAAAATTCTATGTGTGGGACACTTTATGAGCATTATCTGTGAGCTGATCTGGTGGATTTAGAGTTGTTATCTGTAAGTCTTGTCCATATGTGAAAGAGAAATAGGAAGGCTAAAAGCTCTATGACAGCTGTGTATATAAACATATGAGGAAAATTCTTACATCTGAGGTACAAGACAGAACAGTCGCAAAAGATGTCACAAATGTAACACACTAGTTGTATTCTGGCTTTACAGGTAATCTATGGCCTGTAGAAATATTTTTAATTCATCCTCGATCTCTGTTAACAACTTGTTTACTTTGGCTACACAGCAGGGAAATTATTTGGCCCTCCAAACACAAGTAACTTCAGTTATAGTGCCACAACTAATTTCACCCAGCTCAAAAAAAAAAAAAAGCATAATTATACTATTCTTCCCATTTAGACTAATCTGCTTTAATATGCAAAACCCAAACACAATCAAAAAAACCCTTCACTTCCCACACTTGTAATGAAGTCCAACAGCATGCGTTACAGTAGGAAGTAATCAGCACATTGTTTCAGGCAGAGATCAGTTATAGATCATATTGTCAGATTAGTTTAACTGGAGTGTTTTAATTGATGCTCCTGTAGTCCTTTTAACAGGATTTGATTGTTCAAATATGGAAAAGCTGTCTTCTTGTTGCCAGGCAGTGTGAAAGTATTGCCCTTAACCTTGCAGCCTGCTAAGCAATGGAATGGGGGACAAATAAAATGGAGCTTGAACCAGATTACTTCTGCTCTTAATACCAAGGGTCAATTAGCTGTTTCATTCACCTGCAGACAGTTCTGTTGTTTTGCACAATCAGTAAATTACTTTTTCCAGGACATTATGTCAACTGTTAGGAATAGCCACCTCCAATTTTAGGCTTACTAAGGACTTTTCTGGTTATTGCAAAGGATTTGACTCCTTTTTGGACAGTTTTAACAGAAAGAAAGGATTTTTGCACCAAATTCTGTGGAGGTTTCCTGCATTTCATGTACCAACGGTCTTCATTTTTTGTCTCCCTGGTAATAAAAAACACTGTGTTGTTTTTCTTCTTTAGAAAACCTGAATACCAAATGTATTCATTTGCATGAAGAGGACTGTTTCAACAGCAATAAGTCTTAGTGTCCTTGGAGAGAAGGGCCTTATTCAGCATTCAGCAGAGGAACTTGAACTGCCTGAATCTGTCTCATTATATAGGCCATATGCAGTAAGCCACAGTGCCTAGCAGCTGCTGTTGTTAGGATTAAAGGGAAAATATTTAATTTGATGCAGAAGCACGTGTGTCGTGATTTCCACAGTAGCTTCTACCTGCTCCCTAGGGTGCATGCTAGATATATAGCATAACACTGAAATCATTTAATTGTGTCAACAAAATACGGCGTTGTTTGTTTAAAATAAAAATAAGTTTTGCAATAAAATTGATTAGTTGATGGTAACTTCACTGTCACTGTGGCTGGTAGATACAAAGACAAAATGATTTTCTTTAATCTTGGGGGAGGGTGAAGAATTCTGGTGAGACCAGAGCAAATATACAGAACATAAACTTGAATTAGTCCTTCTGTTTAGTAAATCAATAAAACAACAGGAAAGTGTGAAGAATAACCTGGATCATCTATCAAAATGGGTTTGTGCTCCTATTCTCACTGCCTGAATATACTTATTTTGTATATTCTTTTATCATTTTTATTATTATTATTATTTTCCCTTCCTTTTCTGTCCTATTAAACTGTCTTTATCTCAACCCAGGAAGTTTACGGTTTTTTTCCAATTCTCTCCCCAGTCCCACTGTGGGGGGGGTAAGTGAGTGAACGGCTGTGTGGTGTTCAGCTGCCTGCCGGGTTAAACCACAACAGTCCTTTTAGCACCCAACATGGGGCACGAAGGCTTGAGATAACGACAGATCTGACCAGAGCGTGTTAAGGCAAATTTGTTACAAACACTCATCATATTGGTTTAATAGTCGGTGGTCACAATGTTTATTAATTTACTCTAAAAGTTGTCATGCTTGCTCTCAAAGTTGTGCTATGTAAAACCTTACTTGCTGTCTATGTTCCTTGTTGTGCTGTCTATCACCTCTGGGAGCTGGATCAAGGATATCATTTTGCTGCACTGTGTAACACTACTGGTTTATGATATGATAAAATTATTGGTTGTGAGACTAATTTTTGTATTTGTACTTTGTATTTATACTCGACATTGCCGCCACCTCCATACCTCAGGAGCCACCTTTCACATACTATTAATAACAACACCCTTCACCTTTTCTCCTCAGGGAACCAATCTATGGGGGAGACAGGGGGAGACACTTCTCCCTGCTCCTTCACCTTCCCTTTCTCCTTCAGGCTAGTTACACCAGCTCTCGAGAATTTTTGGGCGTCCAGTACACCTGGAACCAACTGCCCCAGGGGTGGAAACACAGCCCCACCATTTGCCATGGACTTATCCAGACTGCACTGGAACAGGATGAAGCTCCAGAACACCTGCAATACATTGATGGCATCATAGTGTGGGGCAACACAGCAGGAGAAGTTTTTGAGAAAGGAAAGAAAATAGTCCAAATCCTGGTGAAGGCTGGTTTTGCCATAAAACAAAGTAAGGTCAAGGGACCTGCACAAGAGATCCAATTTTTAGGAATAAAATGGCAAGATGGACATCGTCAGATCCCAATGGATGTGATTAACAAAATAACAGCCATGTCTCCACCAACTAG
>NW_008825300.1:613324-615065 GCF_000699105.1 Pygoscelis adeliae | reverse complement strand
CTTCAGCATGCAACAGTCCAACACCATACACCATCTCTCCTGCCCTGAAGGACTGTTATGACAGATGGAGCCCAAAGTCATGGACTAAATGAACTCAACGGACATTTTATAGGGATAGCCCATAGTGTAAGGGAATGATATCTGTGTGTATATATATCAAAAGGCAGGAAAAGTGGTGGTGATTAATTGGAATGTATTGGAAAGTGTGGGGACTTGGGCATGACACAGATGGTATAGAATAAGGGGTGGATACTGTCCTGGTTTTGGCTGGGATAGAGTTAATTTTCTTCCTAGTAGCTGGCATAGTGCTGTGTTTTGGATTTAGGGTGAGAATAATGTTGATAACACACCGATGTTTTAGTTGTTGCTAAGCAGTGCTTACAGTAGTCAAGGACTTTTCACCTTCTCCTGCCCTGCCAGTGAGAAGCTGGGAGGGGGCACAGCCAGGACAGGTGACCCAAACATGGCCAAAGGGGTATTCCATACCATGTGACGTCATGCTCAGTACATAAACTGTTGGCCGGGGTGGGGTGACCGTTGCCCGGGAACTGGCTGGGCATCGGTCAGTGGGTGGTGAGCAATTGCATTGTGCATCACTTATTTTGTAAATTCTTTTATCATTATTATTATTTTCCCTTCCTATTCTGTCCTATTAAACTGCCTTTGTGTCAGCCCATGAATTTTACTTTTTTTTTCCTGATTCGCTCCCCCATCCCACTGGGGGGGGCAGGAGTGAGCGAATGGCTGTGTGGTGTTTAGCTGCCTGTTGGGTTAAACCACAACACTGCCTCATAAGCAACTACCTTTAGCATTCTAGTGCCCAGAAGCATCCAAGACAAAAGGACACAAAACAGTATTCTGTTTGCAGATGTACTGCCAGTGACAAAAACAAAGGAAGATGGGAATTGAGCAAGCTGCTTCCCAGAATCTGTAAACTAGATCATTCTAAAATTCCCAGGTGACAGCTCACATATATGAAGATAAATCTTTGCTATCTGCAGTAATGAAGAGTGTATTTTATGCAGAATGCTAATAAAATGACATAAGGAAGAAGGTATATCTTAGATTTGAAAAAGGTGGCACATAAAATCAGGTAAGAAAACGTAATTATGTCGATAATGGAAGGTATCCAGGAAGGTTGATTCTCTCTATCAGGAATTGGATCAGGAATCACAGACACAGCACTGTGAGAAAATCTGAATCTGATCATAATACTGAATGAGTGGATTTGTAATATTTTCAAATCCATAAGTGATGAGCTGCAATTGGTTAGATAAAGTGGATTCTGAAAAAGTAATTAATCTACTGAAACAACTCAAATTACTATTGCATTTTACTCCTTTGGGTGTAAATTGTGCACTAGTTCCCTTTCAAGTAATACACTAGCAGTAAAATAAACTGCAACAAGGGTGAAAAAAAGCTTATAAGAGCAAGGGGAACAGCAAGTGCTATGCTGATAAGAAAGAAAATGCTGCTCAGGAGCATAAATTTCTTCTATTGCTTCCTTGAAGGGGCAAGTGTCTATGTGACCCTAGATTCCTCCTTGCTACATTTTAGGTAAAGTACACTTTACACACGATCACTTCTTTGGTCTTGAGGATGTGCGCTATTTTTCATGACAATGCCCTGATAAAAAGTCATAGATGATGGTATTGCATGTGACAATGAAAAGTGAACATTTGTGACAATGCAGCTGTTAGGGAGTAAAGGTACACTCAAGAAATGACACATTGGGTATATG
>NW_008825300.1:562329-613276 GCF_000699105.1 Pygoscelis adeliae | reverse complement strand
GCCAAATTAAGATGTTCAGTAGTCTGCATGTGCTGAATTACTGTTTTAATTCCAATTCCTTGTGTACAGATTACCCATATCATATCTTTTACCCTTGCTAGTGGATTACCACTGTTCTGCCAAACTGCTGAAGATTCTCTCCAAGCTGTATTTAAAGTATGTAACTGATACATTTTAAGGAAAACTGCAAAGATAACATGCAAAGACACTTTGGTCCAGAGCATATGAAAATGTCACGAAGAGACCTGCTTTCTTTCAGTGGTGATCAAGAACATATTGTATGTAATTTCTGCTTCCCCCCTTCCCTCCCATCAATGAAATCAAATCAGTCACTTTCTTTTCTGTGCGAACTGCCAAGAGATCTCCAAGCAGAAAACATAGTTTATGGGCTCAGCACTGTATTATTATACCCCATACATGTTGTCAGCAGACACACAGAAAAACTTTTCTTCAGCTGCTTCTTTTCCAGTGCTTTGTTTAAGCTCCAATTTTGTTTAAAGTTGTTTCAAAAAATGCAGTTGCTATAGTAACTAGAATAAAAGAGGAGAAGGAATAAAGTAAATATAAATGTTAAGTAGGAGAGGGAAAGACAGAAAGCCTCTTGCTACTGAAGCACAGATTATAAATTGGCACTGCTATACTGCAGAACAGAACAATTTGGTGGAAGATCATTTTTGCCAGAAATAAAAGCCTAGCCAAGCAATATTTTGAAACATGTCATTACCCTCAGGGTGGAGTCTGGCAAAAGAGTCAAGTTGTTTTGCATGTTACCTTTGAAATTGTGTGTTTTAAAATCTTAGCTTGTGCTTTACTGAGATGCAATTGCAAGCACACATAAAGGCATACTGTTAAAACAGCCATAAATGGTTATTTTATTTACAGTTTGATCACCTCCCCTGTAACCACTGATTTCTTTCTAACTATTATAACTGTAGTTCCTTGCATGCAAAGTGGTTCCCCAAGGACAACCAAGAGACCCAATAAATTCAAAGGCAATAGTGTGAAATGAAATATAAGTTTGGCCTTTTATATGCAGCAGCCAGCTATACAAAATTTATGCTTTAAGCTGTCAATTAAATAAGCAGCAAGAACTTTTTCTTAGTGACTAAATAACATCCTAATACTGTCCAGTGTTTGGTGACACAGCTCTAATAGGCCACAGTGGTGCAATAAGGATGACTAACAACTGATTGTGGGTTATTTGATTACCACGTAAGCAATGTAGACTAAGCCCCACATGTGAATGAAACAACCACAATGGCAATTTGTAAAACTCAAGCAATAAATGAATTTTAGCGTTATTTATTAACACTTCAGAAAAGAAAGTAGGATTAGGACAGTCTCCATATGTTACTTACTGTTTGCTTGTGCTTCTCTCTGCCCTCCTCCGTTTCATTTGTTCCTACCATGCATCAAATTTCTTGTGTAGGTTATTGCACTATGAGGTGATCACAGATTCTTTTTGAACATGTGTTTTATTGCTGCAGCCACATATTTATTCAAGCTTGTAGCCTTGTGATGGATGTTATCCTAACATGGACCAATTAATGGCCCTTGCCCAAAAGAGATTCATCTTGATAATATGAGGATTTCAGAAGAAGACCTCATTTTTAATTTTAAATAAATGACCTGTTATTCAAAGACAGTTGAGTTGATGTTGTCTATAAACATCAAGTGTTAGTGGAATGTCTGAAGTCTCCAAAATTAACAAATAATCATTCTTTAACATCAGATCCCTGAGATGAGAAGCTTCAAGATAAGCATACATGAGAGTTGGGGATACAAACCGTTTTAGAAAATTAAGATATTAATGTTTGTTAAAATGAATGCAAGCCTACAGTATTTAATTGCCTGAAACGGTAATGTAATATGAAAATGATAAGATATATTGTACGTGTCCTACCTTAATTATAGTTACATATTCTGATTTTCATCAGCGTTCTAGCAGGCTGAAGTAAAAAATTTCTGCAGCACATATCTCTTTATAAGCAAAGTTCTAACAAAGGAGCACAACACAATGTAGATGGAAAGAAATTCAGATAGTGTTCATGAGTAAGATAAAAAAATGTCAGAGACATCACACCAATGTAGTTACACTAGTAGGATTTCTGAGCACAGATACATCAAGCAATACAGGGATTGTGTATGCAATAACACTGATAATAGAAATGCTAGTTTCTGTAAGAAAAAGGAGGAAAGACTGTTTTAATGATTACTGCATGAACTGTTTTACTAGCAGAGCTTGCTTCTCTTATTACATGGAAATACTGTTATAATTTTAAAGTACTCTTACTCCAACCTAAGATTTTTCCAGTAAATTATTCAGATTTTAGTCATATCATTTAATGGTTAAGGAGCAGGTTCAACAAATGGCACAGCCACAGAGTAATTTTTTAAATGTGCCACTAATATTGCCTTTTAAACTTTTCAGTACTGAATCAGTGCTGTACCTTAGAAACTGAAAACTATACTGTCCTTGGCAACATTACCCTCACTAAATAATATTTTTTTTCACCCATATCAGTCCATAAAATATTTCTTAGAACTGCCGGTACCTAATCTTGAAGGAGGCATTTTTTTCATGAAACCAAATGTTAAAAAAAATTTCCTTCTTATTGTATGTGGAAGCCCGTTATGATACATATAGCATACACCTGACTAAATCAAAGTTATTTATAAAAAAATGGGCATAGGAGATACCCCACCCCCCTGCCCCCCAAAAATGCATATTGCAGGAAAAACTCCAGTTTAGCTTCCAAACAGAACTGAATGAAAATGACGATACAAAGTAGAAGTAACAGACATCATATCTTGTCCAAAAATTGATTGGCCTTTGAGATTTTCTATATGTTTGAGCTCTTTGAAGTCTCAACCCCTTTAGTGAATGACCACAGCAAATTACATTAGCCATTACACCAGCAGGGTTTTGGTATCCCTGTGTTCTGAAAGGTATGATGAACATTTCTGCAAAATATTTGTTGTTTTAAATTCTTTCATGAGCTTTAGAGAAAAATAAAATGAAAGTATAGCATTTCTGAATTGTTCCCTTCCCTTCCTCTCCCCTAGTGAACACATTTCAAAGTATGTTTTTTTGACATAGGTAAAAATTACAGTTTGACTGAGAAGTACCAAGTCCTGCTTTGGTTAACATCTATGGAACTCATCATTTCTGGATGTGATACCCTTTCCTATTCAGGAAATCTTGACCTGGATAATCAAAAAGGGTTTGTATGCCACAGCACTGCAAAATGACTGGTGAAGCACTTCAGCACAGACCCTGTCCATGCTTCAGAGTGAGCCACAGAGTAACTCTTAGACTTTCACAGGCTTGTGCCAGCATACCTTGACTAAAACAGGCTTTTCCAACCTACCGTGATGAACTCAGTATCTACTTTTATTCATCCACTCTCCAGGCTGAAAGCAACATTAGATATTATTAAAAACAAATAGCTTTAAAGCCTGGGGGAAGGGAACAGAATAGGGCTAAGGTGGCTCCCTAGTAATATTTCTCTGCATCAGTGATTATAATAAAGATTTCCTTTTGACTTTCTAGCTGCAAAAGTTACATATTACTGGCTGATCCAAAGCCTCAGCTAATGTTTAAAAAGAAGAGTCTGTTGAGTAATTTGCAACAACAAAAATATATTCCTAATGAACCTTGAAATAAGCCTTCTTATTGAAGCTGTTCCTATACCTGAAAAGAAGCTCCAGTATTTCACACATCACTGCCTATTGTATATGGAACGTAAACCAATAAAATCCCTGACTAATATATCCTAGAAGAAGCCTACAGTAAATGGATTTTCAAAATGAGATTGTAAAGTTGATCTTAATCATAATATCAATGAAGTTATTATTGTGTTTTGGACTTTTAAGATATCATGCTGCATATTGTATGTATGTCATGCTTTACCATGGGGAAAGCCATAAAGGTCTTAGGTTTAGCCCAATTCACTAACTTTATCCACCTTCAATAATATGCTGTTATAAATTCATATAATTAATAAATTTATATAATTTCAAATAACTAATAGTTTTAAGCATAGTAACCAAGTTCTGGAACATCTTTCTAATAGTATTAGTGGGGCAAGACACTAGCTAAGATGGAACTAGATAAGTTAAAGAAAGGAATTAAATGAAGTGGTTGCCTATGATAGCAGGGGCCTAGATTTGATAACCCAAGCGATCATTTCTAGTCCTATCTGCTGGAGAAAAAGAAAGATATTGATCACTCGGATTAGTGAAGCAACCTTATCTTAGCAAAAGACTAAGAGCTAGATTCTATCTCAAAGTCATAGCAGGTATGGTACAGGAAGATTGATAGAAAAGAGGTACCTAAGCCATAGCATAGAGGAAGCTCTCCCATCTTTAAACAGCGCAGTATTCCCCATGTGTCTGAATGTTTTGCTGATCCCTCCCTTCCCTACCTAAAATGAAGGAGGAAACAGCCGACCAAGTCAAACTGCTTTTTTCTTAGTAAATCTTAATTTGGATCTGAACGCTAACCCCAATGTTCATAAAGAAACTTATGTCTATCTACCACTGAGTCAAAAGACTTAAGTATTAGATTGATCTAGCTCATGTTTCTTTCCCTTTGAGCTGTTTAAATGCTGCAAAGGACAGAACATCTGTTTGCACAGCGGAGTGGGAAAACAGAGGTGCCACATATAACAGTGGCTCAGCTGTCCCATGCAAACCACTTCTGGTTCCTGGTGGACTATTATGCAATGGAATTGTTGGTGACTGGATTTGGTACACCCTCCATGTTAAAGACTAGATACTGAAAATAATACAGTGCTTTGACGTGGGTGGCATATTAGTTACTTTGACAAAACCACCAGCTGCCTTTGTGTCTAACCTCTGCCGAAAAGTTGGAGATGTTCTTCAAAAATTAGCTATTAATCTTATTTTAATAGGCCATTAGAATCTCTGTAGCTTTTTTATTAAACATGGGCCAGAGATCAAGTTACCAAGAGTGCTAAGACAGAACAAACGCAGAATGAGAGAGGACAGCATATTGCCAAAAAAAAGGGGATTTGGTATCTACAATAAATGCTTCTCTATACCATCATTAACATTAGAAACAGATTTGTTTTCAGTTTTTCCTCTGGAACAGTCTCAGCCAAACCTTGGCTGTATGGTGATTATAGAACTGAGACCCTGGACTTCAGATATCCCATAGGTAGTTGCTCTCCAAGCTAGCAGTTCAAAGGCTTTTTGTAAGCTTTGAGGATTACTTTTTGCATGCTTACCCAACGTAGGTATTATACCACAATATCTTTGGAGGTGATGATTCTGGTTTGTCTTAGGACTGTGTCCAGTTTTCTTCTCAGTTACTTAATGCGCTTCAAGCAGGCCTCCTGGAGTTTGTTTACAGGATAACAGGTTTAAAAAGCCCTACTTGGTCAGACCAATGATCCAGGTAGCCCAACATTCTGACTCCTCCATGAGAAAAACACAAGCCTGATCACTTTCTGTCAGCCTGTGCCCTCCTGAAATCCCTGCATCCAGATTGCTGTGTAAGGAACAGTAGAGGATACAGCTCCATCTGGAACAGTAGTCTGCATTTTGAACCTGAATGCCTGAATTTGCCTCATCCCCTTTTGAACCTGCATATACTGTCTGCTTCCACAACCTCCTGTAGCACAAGTTTCAGAAGTTCACTTGTAATTGCCTGTTTTCCAAAGAAGTGTTTTCCTTTATCTCTTTCACCTCCTATTACTTTCATTGAGTGTCCCACGGGTCTTGTTTGTGTGATCTGGTGAACACCTTCTTCATGCATTTTGTGAACCTTAGTAATATCTTACGTCAACCTTCTCCTCACTAAACTGAAGGTTTCCAGCCTTTCAGCAAACTGCATCCAATTCTATAGATTTATTGACAAGACTTTCTGCAAATGTCATCTAGTTCTGATGACTTAGTGACATCTAACTTGGTTAGATGACTTCTGTCACCAAATATTCCCACTGATAGCCCAGCTGGTTTCCTGCTTTTGATATGAAAGGTTTTTAAGATCAGTTTGAGCATTCTTTTTTTGCACTTCAAATTCTTTTTCAGCCCTTCTAATTTCCTTTCCTGTTCTCATTCAGGCAAACCTTCTATTTCCTAAAAGTCAGCCTTTTTCCTCTGATAGTTTCCTTAACTTTCTCAATGTGTTGTGATTGTTAGGGGTAGGTCGTTTGGACCATTTTGTTTTCTTCTTGAGTTGTAGCACAGATTTTACCTGGGCTTTGATATAAAAAAATTTAACAGCATTCAGTCTGTTAGTGAATTTCACAATTTTTGGACTGTTTTTTTTTAATTTTTTTCTCCCTTTATCTATTTCCCTCTCATGAATTTGAATTTCCACATGCTAGATTTACTTGCCTAATTATTGCAGTAGCACTTATTACATCCTTCTTGTCCCTGTTCCTGTCCCCAGAGGCAGGACACAAGCCACCTCCAACTTGCAGTTGCATCACTCTGAGCCAGGCGTACTTTTGCATATCTTAGCTTTCTCCCAGATTGTCCCTTCTCATTGTTCAAAATATTAATCTACAACAGTTTTCATTTTCATTACCTGGCTCTACTATGATTAAGTTTCTGGTCACACTACCTGTGCAGATTCCTTCTTCAGAGAAATTCCCCAGTTCCTAACATACCTATATCCCTCCTACCTACACCATTGCTTCATTCACACCTTTAGGCTTCAAATCTCTACCTATTCCTCAGGTCTTGAATAAAGAGCTGGCAGGATTTCAAAGAATGTTATCATTGAGGTGTTAGTCTTTGCCGTCCTGCCTAACAGCCAGAATTTAGCTTCCAAAAGCTAAGCTCGAGAAAGCACTTCATTTTTCCATGCTCATTCATTCCTTGATCTCCCAGTTGAATCTACCAGTAAAGACACTGGTTACCTGCATCAACAATATACAGATTAGAGCAGTAAGTTTTGTGATGTTGCACACTTCATGTAGGAACCATGAATCAAAGAAAAGGCAACCACTAATGAACCACATAGCGAGTTCCAGATATCTCGGACCTTCAGTTCATGTTAACATAGACCATTAGCTATTATTTTGGTTGGAGTACAGGCTATTGAGATAGATATATGCCTTGCTATTTTACTTTATATGGCCCATATTATGTAGGATATTAGACTGACTGATCATAAAGGTCACTTCTGACTTTAAGAGCTACAGTTCTAGGAATTATCATAGGTGATGATGACATACAGCAATTGCCATTCTAGATCACATAGAACCAATAAATCTGAAGTTAGGAGGTCTGACACCGAATTACAAGTATAAATAATCCAATATAGCATAAAATCTGGATTAGAATGAGTGACAATTAATTGAAAGCAACAATAAATTTGCCATCTTTTGTAAAGATAAAATAGTAACTTTTCATTTTTTTTGCCTCAGTCTGCTCTCCTCCAGCTCTGTCTCTTTTACACAGCACATTAACACATCTCAAACTGAAAGTAAAGACACCACGTAAAGAGGCTAGCACTGATTTGGAGGAAAGAAGTAACTTCTTAGGAAAGACTTAAACTTCATAGGTACTCAAGAAACAACATGATCCTACAAAAACTGGGAAACAGGTCCATAGAAATGAGTTAAGGAAGGTGAGATCAACTGTGTCTATATATTCAATGGAAAGTAGGTCAATTGTGTCTGCTCATTGGGCATGGACTGGCAAAAGATAAGCAAGAAAATCAGGAGAAACTGTGCAGATGTACACCTCAGAAATGCTCAATATATTTTTAAATGTTTAATTGGTGTTGACATTTTTGACATTTACCATCTGATGTGGTCAATAGTCTTCAAACTCCTGGAAATAGTAGGAAAACAGATTTTATATAACCCCAGCAGTTTTAGAACATAAGTGAACATATATTAATGGGCTATGGACTCAGAGGAGAAATAGGTGGATCATGTTATTTCTAGTTCACTCATCATGCATTGTTACTGTTTTCTGCTAGTTTTGAAAAGAAAGCAATGGAAAAAAGTAATAACATGTCTCCCTAACCTTAAATAAAATCAATGAATACTATAAAAACCAATCAGTACTGGAGATACCAGGTCCATCCACACAGAGCAGTAGGTAGTCAATACTTCTCATTTCCTTGTATGTAACAGGTGTGATTTTATACTCAATCCACACACACCGCATACCAAAAAAGCTGCTTTCTGAAGCCAAATTCAGGATTTAAACAGCTTGTGCTATCACAGCTGTAAAGAAAAATGTCAATTTAAAAACCTGTTTTGACTCAAAAGTATGCTTTGACTTACCTGTCTTCGTTGTTCATTTTCTCCATAGATGTAGATTCCCTGATGGCTTCTTAATGGTCTTATGCGTTAGCAGAACAGTTTGTTTTCCATAAAGCTCCAGGCTCTTGTGAGTTCCTTCAGCTATTTTTTAAAGACAGTGGAATTAATCCTGGACATAATCATTTCTGACATCAACCGCATTGGTGTTTAGCTGTATGTCTGGGCTCTGTAGCTTCAGTAGCTAATTTATATCATAAGGTGAAGAAGACCTCACCCTATAAAAATAAGACATGAGCAAATTCTCATGAGCACAAAGTAAGAAGCAGCTACGTATAGCTGGTAGGCTGGGGCTTCCTGAAAAAAAATTGCTCCAATTTTTTGTTTGTGTGTTAATTATTCAGTATTTATAAGTGTTTGCTGTGACAGATGGGGAAATGTGTCTGTGTCAAACTGGTTTTGATACATTTTGCTTTGTGAATGTGTTTGTGTAATTGCCTTCCAATATTATGTATTCTATTCTATTTGATACTGGAGACTGTTTATATAGATATACCTGGGTCAGATGGCAGAGTTCATTTGGAATGTGGTGTCTGTGAGCCTTATTTTAAATAAAGTAAAAATTTATAGTCCTATAACCACCTTTCAAGAGTCATTCAGAACTTGTTCTTCCAAAAAAGATGGCTAGCTTTTTTTTAGAAATTCTTTTTTGCATAACTCTCAACTCTCCTGACCATTCAAGATTATGATCTCAATTTTTTTCGTGTCCAGCAATACATCATCTTCATTTGTCATTTATTAAGAACCCTATCAAATAAGAGATTAAATCCTGATTGGCTTTAGTTACAAGTATTCCTTTGCTTTTTAAAGAAGATTTTTCTATTTTGCAAATTTTATCTGGTCAAAATATGTCCCTGGGGACACAGGGGTTATGTTCAGACAATAAAATTTCCACTTCCTTCCCTGTTAAGCTGTCTTGAGCAACAATACGGTTTTATGCCCATGTTGTTCTCAAATATTTCCATTGCTGATCTGTAAATGTGTATCTTGTAGCAGCACAACAGTAAATTTGTCTTCTTCACTGCTTGTAAAACCCTCTTACTTTTGAAAGGTCCACTCAGCCCTTTAACACTTACAGAAAACTTAATAATGTTTTAGAAATGGCTGACACATACTAACATAGTTTGCCAGACTTTGTGTTCAGGACATAATTCCACACCTGTCAGCATAAACCTTGTTGATATTTTTTATTAACTGTGAACATCTCTGGATGACATAACAAAAATATTGATTAAAATGACCTTTATGTCTTGATGGTAATGTCCAGATTATTTTTGATGTTTCTTCAAATGTCTGAAAAACTTTTTTTGTTTCTCATGTCTTCTTGTTTTTTCCCACTCTAGACCCAAAATGTTTTCATGATCTTTAAAGATTTTATTATTTGAAGTCTGCATTTGTTTCTGTCTCACTTACCTAATTTACCTTAATCCTTTCAATAAATCTTTCTCTCTTGCTTGAACACCAAGCTCCATCTGGGGACTCTCAACTGCAGCCTTCAGTGATATCTTGGCACTAAACCTTCTTCATCAGAGATAGGTAACTGAGATAGCTGTTCAGAGTTATGCATCAATACCTCCCCCCCATCCATTTTTCAGTATTACACAGTATTTTCTTTCTCTTCTAATTTTGTTATTAATCTTATAATGTAATTTCTTCCTCATTATAATTTCCAGCATTTTTGTTTCTTTCAAGGTTTTTTCCCACCTTCCCCACCCCCTAAACTTCGTTATGATACCAAAATTTGCTGACAAGAAATATTATATAATTAATATAAACTATAGAAACACTTTCAAAGTTGAAAGTAGTGAATAAACTCCTGAAACAAATATTCTCATATTTCACAAACAGGTCCATATGGTTCCAGCTTCTCCTACAAAAGTATATATTATTGTTCTCTTTCAACTTATTTAATAAGTTATTAGGAGACACTCCACACAGTTGAATCAATTTCCAACATGGGTCTCAATTTACCTAATTTTCTCTTTCCAAGAGCTGACCATTCCATTTAATCTATCCATTGAGACTTTTCTGTAGTAAATGGAAAGAGTCCAGTACCTCCAGGGGACCATTCATCTCAATAAATGTAAATCTCTATGGCAGATGGAGCAATTCTTTCACTAGCGGTGCTTCCTGTGTGCTTGAAGCACTATAACAATCAGCTTGGAATTTTTCCCAATTGTTGTGACATTTTGATCTGAAAGAGTAATGTCCAAATACTGTGGACCGATGCCATAATGTCAGTTTCTTATTTGTTTTCCTTTGTCTGTTGGCTCTAGATCTTGGTCTTGTACAAAACTTATTCTAAGGGCATGTTCCATATCACAAGACTTCAGAGAGCTTCAGATTTGCAATTAAGAGAGCCAGCCTATCGTCTATAGGGTATGAGTCTCCTGAGCTTTGAAAAAAATTTTTTTGACAGATCAGACACTTGATTAAATGTTCCTTTCAGTACCACACCACCAAGCTGAAGTCCATAGGTGAACTGAGTTTTCTAGGAGTGGAGAAAAAGGGTTCCATGAAAACTACTTATATTCACATAACCTTTTCTCTTCAAGTAGTGTCCTAAGAATGTTACTAAAAGACAATTAATGTGAAAAATGAATGTTTTATACACTAAGAAGTGAGAGCCTTTTTGAATATCAGTCTCATTAAATTCTCATTATTTACAGATGAAGCGGTTTGAATTATCCTTGTAATTTTTTTCTGCTTTTCTGTTTCTTCCATTATTCTTATCAGCAACATTTTGTGCCCAAATTTATATTGAGTATTTAATTATCTTGACAGCTGATAACATAATATGTTAAATAGGAAGTAGGTTGAATTATTTGAATCATTTCCTGAATTGCAACAGGAAAAGAATTAAACAAAACCCTCTAAATGAAACTAGAATTCCAAAGAGAGAAATATATTGGCTTTCAATCCAGTCACAACAGAATTAAAGTCTGATCCAAAGCCACTGAAATCAATAGGAACATTTCCACTGAGCTGGCCTTGGATCAAGCTCCTGATGCAGAAAGCAAGAAATCGAAGCTCCTTTATCTGTACTCATTCCACATGCAAAAATAAAGAAGCACCATCCAGTACTCAAGTGAAGACAAAGAATCTTGATCTAGCTACTGTAAGTTCTGTTCATGTAGAATCTCACTAAATCTAATAAAAAAGTTTGAAAACTTTATTTTCAAATTTTTTACTCCTAACCATTCAGAAAACAATTTTGTTAATGTACTTTTAATCCATTGTCCACTAAAAACAGAACCACTAGTCACTCAATTCAGTCTCTTCTTTATTCAAGTACCTTTTTAATGTATATGTTGTGTAGTACTAAAAAACAAGAAAGCCACCGAGTTACCAAAATAAAACAAGGTTATACTCCACATATGGAAAATATAATAAATCTGAAATATTAGAAAATAAATATAATTTAAAAATTCAATTTGGTGAACAATTAATGCAATCCACGATTGCAATATGGAAACAGAGAAACCACAAGGGCCTGAGGGCCAGGGCCAATTTAGCACAGCACAATGACACTGGTGCAAAGTTTTGATACTCAAGGTGGCATTCATGCATCTTATAGAAATAACATCTTCCTTCACACTGCGTTTTACTATATTAACGTTTACACAGATCCCTAAGGTTAAATATTGTGTCTATTGGCAATTTTAACAACAAATGTCTCTCTTCCTTAGTGTTATGTAACTTATGCTCCTACCAATACAAGCCCAAATTCTTCACTAAGCCCAAATTCTTCAAAGACTTAATTTCTGGTGACTAGTATATAATTTCTGATAGTTTTGATTATAAAATTTCTCCTGGAATTTTTAAAATTAGTTGTTCCTCCAGTGATAAGCCATTTAAACCTTAATGTATTGTGTCCCCGACACAAAAATCAAAGGAAGAGAACACTGGGTAGGAAAGAATTAATTGCTTGAGCTTTTCATTTGCTTTTTCCTTCCAGAACGCATTTTATCTTCCAAGCCCACAAAAGCTATGATGTACAGTCATAAATAGCATTTCCTCACATGATTCAGAGGGGCACTATACCATGTTCACAAATTTAACCTGGTGGGAATGAATTCCCTAGTTTCCCTCTTTGGTCTGTGAAAGTAGAGAATTGCCTTTGGTAGCGTTCTAAGACCTGCCTAGGCCAACGAGCCTAGGCCTATCTCTGTGTCAAAAATGCTCCAGAGAAATTTCCTCTTGATGAACACGGATTCATACATAGCGACTCCGACTCCTTCTTCTCTCAGTTTAGGAAAAAAAGGAGAGGGTGTGCTACAGATTACAGGAAGAATTTCTGAGGCAGTAAGTGTATAGAGCTCTGTCACAAAAGTCTCCTATTGGACTAGAGACTAATGGGTCATTTTAAAGCTGATGGGAAAATTTTTAAGTCAAGTTAATTCATTCTGTTACAGAATAATACATCTGTGACCATAAAGTTTCTTCTTCCAGATACTGACAAAACTTCATTGAAATGCATGTGAAAAAAATATTCTAAATTTTGCAGCAAAGCAAATTAAAGAGCATACAGTCAGATCAAAGATATTTTGCAATTCTAAAAATTATTGTGAAACACTTTCTAGCTGTATCCTCCAGAAATCACATCTCAAAGATGCAGATGGAAAATCTTCAGAAGCGGAAGTATTATTTTATAGAAAAAAGAAGTTTCTGTTATTAAGAATTTGTATTTTACTTTAATAGCAATAGTCTTAAAAAGCTTTAGCCTTTCACTTTCTGTATTTTAGCTACCTGTTCCCCAATTGGTCAGTAACCCTACATGGAATATTGTATGTGGTAAAGGCCATAGGTTTTAAGAGGATATTTGAAAGTTGGAGAGTTCAGGAACTGAAGAAAATTATTCTATAGCTAGAAAAACTTTTTCCAAAGGATGAATGAGGTTTCATTCATCAGAAAAGCTGAGCGGTGACTTAATTACAGTGTGTACAAGGGAGGATATGTGCAGATAGTTAGCAGGTCTTCACTTAAAGACATAAGCAGGAGATATAACTGGAAACAGAATCTAGCTGAGTACAAATTAGAAGGAAGGAACTGGGTGGTGGGAGGAGGAAAACTTAACAGGATACTTATGGAACTAGGTATGAAGTGACAGATTCTCAATCTCATAATATATTTGGATAAAAACTTGAGAATTTTAGAAACAAAACCCATTTAAGAGAGGACTATTCTAGGCAAAATAGATGAAATGAAGTTGCTTGTGTTATACAAGTGAGACTGCACAATTCTTAGCCCTGTGACTTAATTAAATAACCCTTTATTTTGATAATTTATTTGACAAACTATTGCAGTGACATTGAGAATTATAGCTTTGGAGAAGAAATGTGCAGCAAAACAATAAAACTCTGCTTTACAAATGCCCAGCACTATAAAAACAATGGAAACATGGATAGAAAACAGATAAGATATACTGTACTCATATATACACAAAAGTGTTTTCTAAATCAAGTGTGTGTCCAGAGCTTTGTCAGTTCTTTAAATACAGACATTATTAATGTAACATACTGTACTGCTCTATAAAGGTTTTTACGGGCTAACATGTCCAGCCCTGCCTGGAGACGGCTTAATCTGCAGATCACAAGCCATACAAGCTTTAATATCTCCTTTGGAAATGTTTGCATTTATAAATCGTTCTTGGAGAAGTTCAGTTAGGCTTTTGGAGTCATTTAGTTAGACTTTGGAGTCAGACTTTGGAGCCAAACCTACTTACAGAGGGCTGTAATTAATATATTTGTGACACAGGTGATTTAAATTGTTCCCTATAACATTCAAGGGCTATCTCTCCTGTCCATCACATTAACAAAACTAAATCTTACAAAGTGCAGAATAACGGTCAAGTCAAGTCTAAAATCCAACCGATATTTATTTTATATTGTATTTTCTAAAAATACATTGTTTCAGTAGCATGAAAATGTACTGATTAAACTATTTCAATTATATCTGAACATGCCAAAATTACAACTAAAATCATACATTGCAGTATGATACTAGTCAACTAGTAGATTCTTTTTTCCTGAGTTAAAATGACTTACCAATTGTGGTTTAACCTGGCAGGCAGCTAAACACCACACAGCCATTCGCTCGCTCCCCCACCCCTCAGTGGGATGGGGGAAAGAATCAGGAAAAAATTCATGCGTTGAGATAAAGGCAGTTTAATACGACAGAAAAGGAAGGGAAAATAATAATAATAATTTATTATAATAAAATTTTATTAATAATAAAAATTATTATTATTATAAAAATATACAAAATAAGTGATGTACAATGCAATTGCTCACCACCTGATGAACGATGCCCAGCCAGTTCCCGAGCAGCGGTCACCACCCCCGGCCAGCTGCCCCCAGTTTATGTACTGAGCATGACGTCACATGGTATGGAATACCCCTTTGGCCAGTTTGGGTCACCTGTCCTGGCTGTGCCCCCTCCCAGCTTCTCACTGGCAGGACAGGAGAAGGTGAAAAGTCCTTGACTAGTGTAAGCACTGCTTAGCAACAACTAAAACATCGGTGTGTTATCAACATTATTCTCACCCTAAATCCAAAACACAGCACTGTACCAGCTACTAGGAAGAAAATTAACTCTATCCCAGCCAAAACCAGGACAACAAGGAAGTTGATGCTCTTTGATTAGAAGTTTTTTTTTCTCTATGGGCCTAATACGAACTTTATGCTTTATTCCTAGGTAAGGAAAGAGCTTTACTCATTTGTAACCTCTAACAGAAACTAAAAACCATGTACTAATGCTTAGCAGTTCTGACAAGGTCTTCTAAAGTACTGAACTCTGGATTCAGAACAATATGTTGGCTAAAAAGGAGATGACTTACAAAATGTAGTCATTTTCAATTTAAGGTGCTAATGAAGCGTATCTTATTTACGCAGCTATAGCTGAATCCTGAGAGGTGTGACACAAACTAGTATCTTTGTCTCGCACAGTAACTTCCGGCACCACGCACAGAGTTACAGAATCACTGATCAGTTGGAAGGGACCTCTAGAGATTGTCTTGTCCACCCCCCGTGCTGATAGCATCAATTAGAGCCGGTTGCCCAGGTCTGGGTCTAGTCAGGGTTTGAGTACCTCCATGGATGGAGACTCCACAATCTCTCCAGACAACCTGTTCCAGTGATTGACCACCCAGATCATAAAGAAAGGGTTTTCTTATTTTAAATGGAATATACTGTATTTCAGTTTGTGTCCACTGCCCCTTATCCTTTCCTTGGGCACCACAGAGTCAGGCTTTTATACACATTGATAAGATTTCTCCCAAGCCCAAAAAAGCAATACCTTATTTACATGAACAGAGACAAAACTTTCCAAGCAGCCAGAACTGGGGGCAGAGAGAGAGCTGTATCTATAGCAAATCCAACAAAATATATCTAAAGGAAAACTCTGGTGAGATGAATGGGGACAAATCTAAATCACAGGTCAAAACTATAGACATAGAATAGCATAAAACCAAAAGACTTCTGTATTAAGTATTTACTTTTATTAGCGGCTTACTCTCTTCTTTATATGTCAACTAACAGTAATGAATCCTACAGAATGTGTACAAAAAACATTTTATTTCTGACTTCATGTTTACTGTGCACTAGTTGTTAGGCTCTAAGTTCAACAATATGTTACTGTTGATGCATTTTTATTTGATTTTAGCTGTAAATGTGACATCATACACTAATAGTTTTTGAAATCTAAAGAAATATGCCAAGATTAAAGATATGCATGTTAAAACATTGTAATGCCTAAGGATAGTAGACATTTAAGATGGGAAACTTTTTCAAGAAGAGTCTGACAGGCAGATTTCAGTTTTTCCCATCCCATCGCTCAAATTCTCATTCTGTAGAAGACAAGTGTTGGAGGAGTCTGAGGATATGGCAACATTGATTTACTTACCCCTTGCCTCTGATGCCCAGGATGGCTGTGAGTATAGCATTTTTTGTGAATCCCACCTTGATTTAACCTTGCTGTTAGACAGCAGGATTGTCAATATATTCCTGAATAACCTGACCCAAGCTTTGGAACTGTTATCCAAATCTGTGTTAGGAAAGTGGAATTGCTGGTGCAGAGGGAAGGTCACCAAGCACTACAACATCCTGTATAAAGCAAGGTAGGAGTGAATAGGCCTGTGTGAACAAATTGTTTTCTCCTTTCTTGGCTGCAGTGGAACTTGCATGTTCCTGGATTCTCCCCAGGTTTTTCAGAAAAGCCCACAGCCTGGAGGATATAGAATCAACTAACAACAGTGCCAAATGAAAGCAGCCAATTTTTCAGAAACATTAGGATACAGGAATGAGAAATTGAGAGGTTTGGCAGTGGTGATTATGCTTTCGATGTGGCATTCTCTTAAGTGATATCCAGGTTTAGCATAGCTTTTGACCTTTATTCATAAAATTGAAATAAAATATTTTCCTTGTGCCTTAGTACAAGTACTAAGAATACTTTTCTAACACCACATTTTTGTAAGACTAAATATCAGACTGTTTCTATTCTATACTTCATATATGGTATACATTTATCTATGATGCTTTCAATAAAAATCATTTTAATCAGAGATTTATATCTGTAAATAAAGAGCATAACTATCATAAGTATGTAATTACACAAGTCCATACTTACATGACTACACAGTCATGTTAAGTAGATGGAATTATATAGCTCTTCTAATTCTGCAAGCATAATAGAGTGAAACCTTAGATTTACTGTGCCTGGACATGATTAAACATAGCTTTTTTTTTTTTTTTTTTACTTTTTACACTGAACTTCAAGCCTGTTTCTAAATAAATACTTTTTAATGTCAGTTCAATAGGGAAAACTGAGAAAAGTCCCAAATTAGGAAAAAAAATTACTAACAAAGTGTTTAATCAGTCTGTTGAAAGAATGGCTGGACAACACATCTCATGGAGTTCTAATCATCCATTCACTCTCCTTTTTTTTTTTTAATTGTTATTGTCTCATTATTCACTTGAAATTTGAGCTCATCTTGTTGACGATCTCTTCCTGAACGTGGATTAGATTTTGAAGCAACTCAGAGATGGGCTTATGTGTCTGAATCATGCCAGCCTGTAGTCCTGGCTATGGGGTTTTTTTCTCTCATTTTAACCCAAAATATGATTTACAATATTCTTGCTAAACAAAAGAAATCAGAGAACTCTAACAGCTGTAGCTCTTATGTCATATTCCTATAACATCTAGTATCAGTACAGAGGAGTAGTGCAAATATACTAAGTATTTATGTATGTTACTGTGTACAGTATTTGAACAGAACTTGATTAGATGGGATTAGGAATGCATGCTTTCAAACTGATACAGTCCAGCTGCAAGGACAGGGAGTACTTCCTGGCCTCTACTGTGATTCTTCTTGTCTGCAGCTAACAGTTTGGCCTTCTACTGTTGTGCTCTATCTTAATCCATGCTGGAACTTCACTTTTTGTTGTAAGCATACTTCACTTTCTTTAGTGACCTTCTGTAAGAGAGTTTTTACCAGACTTCTTTTAAAAAGCAAATCATAAAATCCAGTTTGCCTCTTCTAGCCTCAACTTGTCAATATGTTCTAAAATTTTTCATAAAATACAGAAGCTTCAGGTTTTTTGTGTTGACTTTCTCTATCATGTTGTATGTACCTACTCACATCATTCTACAATCCTCTTTAGATATAATTTTAAGCAATTGTGTTGTAATGCAAGGTTTACTGAACTGTTCTGCCCATGATCTATATAGATTATAATGAGACATTATACCATTTTGCTACCTGTTAATCAATTTCATTGTTTCATTTATTTAGAAAGTTTTAATGTATGCTGTTGGGTCCTGGTGCTCTCTCCCTCTCTGTCTTTTGGAAATGCCCTCTTTACACCTACTTTTGGAATAAAGAGACAATACATTCCTTGAGTGTCTCTGGAATTATCACAGTTTTCTTTTACTCACTGGTAAACCAACAGGTACTCGTTCACATATATGGTGAACAGACTTGCTTCTAGAAGACCCAATTAATCATCAAATTCATTATCAATCATCTACAGTGTATGTTTCTTTAAAGTAAGGTGATAATTTTTTAGATTGTGTTTGAGAAAAATCACAGCAGTTGATTTGATAAGGGTGGACACAATCATGAAGAACAAAATGCTCCTGTATGTGGGCAGGAAATGAAGCAGATTAAAAAAAAGTTATTATGATTCTTGGTGATTCATATCCTTCTTTATAACAAGAAATAAATAAGTAGAAGATAGTATAATATGATCAACAGACAAATAAAAATAAAAACCTTGATAAATATTCCTACCCTTTTTTGCTTCACCACAAGCTTGTGAAGACTATTTGTACTTTTTTTCACTTCTCTGTAAACTTATGATCTAAAACACACCGTTTCCATAATCCTGAACACATAGTTGCAAAATGCTATGCTAGCCTCTGAAAATCATTAGTTTGAGAAAGCAATTTTCATTTACAAATCTGTACCAAATTATGGAGGCACAAATGTGTATTTTTTAATTTATTGTTGTTTTCCAAGTGAGCCCAAGGTTTTGATATGTAGTCCAGGGGTCACACTGATACTCATACACAACTCAAAGCCCTTTCTTAATTTGATATGTTGCAGGAGACCCTAGAGTCAATTACAACTTTATGTTCTGTCTGCCCACTTGCATTTATAATTACTATTTGTAGTTTTAATGCATATTTGTTTCAGTGGTTGTCTATTGTCATATAAAGCATACAGTTAAGTAGCTTTATGGACTTTGATGTCTCAAATAAAAATATAGATGTAATGTCCTATGCTGACTAAAAAGCAGTAAAGTGTTTTTTAAGTTCTAAAATCTAAAATTGCATACATGACTTATAGGAAACATTTTAAATATGCACCACTTGTCATGTATCTATATGACATTTTCTATTAAAGATGCCACTTCCATTATTTTTTATTTTAACTGAGTGGTGATCTTCAGTTCAAGTACCCTGTCTCTGATTATAATGGATGGTCTTACTTTAAATGAAAATTTGCTCCTGTCATACAGAAATCTACTATTATTACATTCTATTGAAATAATTTATTAACATCAAGAATATTAAATGAAGATACAGTGGGTATAGGAAACCTGTTTTTTTATTCTAGTTTAAGTTCTTTTTTCAGTTATTCAGAAGTGTCACTAGCTATGCTGGAAAATAGTTTGCTGCTCAAAGCTTCCAAAGAAAAGAGATAAGAAACTATTTTATATCTATGTGAATGTTTCATAGAATCATAGAATAGTTTGGGTTGGAAGGGACCTCTAAAGGTCATCTAGCCCAACCTCCTGGCTGTGGGCAGGAACATCTTCAACTAGATCAGGTTGCTCAGAGCCCCGTCCAACCTGACTTTGACTGTTTCCAGGGATGGAGCATCCACCTCCTCTCGGGGCAACCTCTTCCAGTGTTTCACCACCCTCAGCGTAAAAAATTTCTTCCTTAGATCTAGTTTAAATCTACCCCCCTTTTAGTTTAAAACCATTCCCCCTTGTCCTGTCACAAGAGGTCCTGCTAAAAAGTTTGCCACCATCTTTTTTATAAGCCTCCTTTAAGTATTGAAAGGCTGCAAGAAGGTCTCCCCGAAGCCTTCTCTTCTCTAGGCTGAACAACGCCAATTCTCTCAGCCTTTCTTCATAGGAGAGGTGTTCCATCCCCCTGATCATTTTTGTGGCCCTCCTCTGGACCCGCTCCAATAGGTCCATGTCTTTCTTATGCTGAGGCTTCTTTCAGATTTTTTATTTTTGATTGCTATTGACTTCTTAGAAATGAAAATTAGGTGTTCCAAATTATTAACACTGAGCACTCCCCAGACACTAAAACTACCTAAAAGTCAGCAAAGATTTACAGTACAATAGTTTTGTAAACAGTTTTCTATGCATTATGTTAGACAAACCATACAATGAAACAAGTTCATTGGGTTTCATATTACCGTTCTCCTACTGGGAGTAAATTCCGCATAAGTCCAGCCTCTGGCTCAACCTCCTTCTCAGAGGTATTGGCAGGCTGCTATCAGGTCCCTCCGAAGCCACCTCTTTTCCAGCTAAGCAAGCCCAGTTCCTTCAGCCTCTCCTCACAGGGCAAGGGCTCCAGACCCCAAGCATCTTGGTGGTCCTCTGGAGTTTACCAGTGTTTTTCCTGCAAACTGTACCCGTTTTCTTGTAAACTGAGACCCAAACTGCACACAGTACCTAAGTGTGGGCTAAGGAGTGCCATATATAGAGGGATAATAACTTTTCCCAACCTACTGGCTCTGCTCCAGTGAATACAGCCTTATGTGCTGACTGACGACCTTCTCTGCTGCCAGGAAACACTATTGATTCATGTTCAGGTCACTGCCTTCCTGAGGGCCCCAAGGTCTTTCCTACAGAGCTGCACCCCAGCTAGTGACTACCCTACATGCATTGTTTCAAGGGGGTCTTCCTTCCCAGGTGCAGGACTCTGCATTTGCCCTTGTTAAATTTCATAAAGTTCCTGTGAGCCCATTCCTCCAGCCTCTTGATATCCCTCTGAACAGCAGTCCTGCACTGGTCCCTCCCCAAGTTTCGTGTCACTTGCAAAATTAATGAGTGCAACTAGATGACACTCCAAATGTTGATGGATTAAAATTTAATCCAAAAAAGATGTTTCATTCCTCTTTTAAATAGTGTGGGGTTTTTATATGTGAGCAAACCTTATTGTGGATTATAGATGCATTAGCCCATCCTGAGGATGTTCCATAAGCTGTGCTCCCAGCTACTGTATGTCCTTTTGTTCATGTTGCTTCTTTAAATGATGTTATAGGACTATAAAAGCTACAAATGTAATTTTGTTTTCTGGCATTTCCACACAGAAGTGGAGCCATTGGTTGTTAAACTGAACTCTTCTAGAAAAGTTTTCTACTGATTAAAAACAGCCAAGTAAAAAGAAAAGTTATTGATGCTTTTATTTAAGAACTAAAGTATTCAGCAGAATCCAGCCACTCCAGGAGAACTGTTCATACAGGAATCCACTCCAGAATGAATGGTGATGGGAGCCTATAAAGAACTCTGGCTTTCTACTTTTTCAAAGAAATATTATTTTATACTTATTTCCTAATATCTGAAAAATAGTAGACTTGAAAAATGAGAAGACTGAATATAACAAATTTCAGATCAATATTTAGAATTCATTTCTATGCTGTCCCTGCTGAATTGGGCAAGGAAAATGAGCGTGACTTTAAATATCATTTCTATTAATGTAAATGAGAAGTAACTCCACAGAAATCTAGTTATGACAATGTTCAGAAAGTAAGTGTTCATAAGCCTAATTCCTTACAGGTATAAATTATTGCAGCTGATGGGTTATACTCAGAATTCAGTGTAAAAGTGAACTAAGCACTGTACCTAATAATGTTCAGCAATAATAGCAAACAGAAAACCTCTTCATAATTATTAAAATGTATAAATATTTTATATGTATCAAACGTATCATGTTGATTTCAAAGGAGAGAAAGAAATGTAATAAATGATCTCGAAGTAAAATCATACCAAATGACAAATTGGCAGAGCTCAGTATCAAGTTACACAACAGAGAAGGAAAAAAATCTCATTATGCAGCCACTGTTATACAAAAAATGTTTCTTGTCTCTGAATATATCTACATGAAAAATCATTATCTACACAATTCCCTGCAGAAATAAGAACTTAAGAAAAGTAAAAACACTACAAATAAAAGATTTGTCCTTCAGCAGTCAATTTGAAAATTCCAGGAGGACTGAACTGAGTTTAAATAATAATCTAATGAAAGTTCTCCACTTTTTTTAAAGGAAAAAAAGTATTCTTTTTTTCGGTAGGTAAGCTCTGGTATCATAGTCAATTTGTTAAATTAATCTTCAGTTTTTAGCAGGGGTGGGAGAAGGGAGAAACGTGATATTATTTTTTTAAAAAAGGAACTTTCTACTGCTCTGTAAAAATCAGGAAATAAAGAGCATCTGTATTCACTACATGTCATATTTTTCATTCTCTTCTCTTAACCTGGGCTCATTTTTTATCATGAATAAACGAAAACATGACAATTAGTGTAGAACATCTGCTCTCAGGATTTAGGAAAGATACAAGACGGAGGAATCTTGAATTCTTAAAAGATTTTTGACTGAGACACAAAATAGAATCAAACAGTAGTTTTAAATTCAGTCATCCTCATTCTTTCCCAATTCCTAATACCCTCTTCAGTTTACAGGTTTGAATTACCCTAACCAAACTTCCAGTGTTTCCCATTTTCTCACCAAGAAGCAAAAAAATTATTTTCTTCCTTTTTTTTAAACAAACAATAGCTGAAACCAATCCAACGTCATAGTAAAGTTCCAGTTGGGTAGAGCAAACACCCCAGTTGAGGTGTTTTCAAAGTATCCTTTCATTGTGTTTTTTGTTTCTGTAATCCCTGGACCATAACTCCATTTTAACTATCAGAGAAGCATGTGTGATTGATTAAAAAATATTGATTTCTCTGGCACATGTTCAGCTTCATTCTAAATCAGGATCTGCTGACATTGCACATATAATGCCATATCCACCAACCAGCAGACAGTTTTGAGCTTGAATACTGTGGATTTTTTTTTTCCTTTGACTGCTAATTAAAGTCCTTTTCTGTTGAGAAATCTGTTTCTTAAATATGGCATCAGGGAAAAAGAAGTTTCCCTAGAACCTCACCAGTGAGAAAAGTTTTTGGGATATAACCTCTTAGACTGCAAAGTCATGTAGAGAGCCTGAATATCTTATAAGAGGTTGTAAAGGACAACAAAAAAGCATGCCATTCTATGAGTTTTAATGACGATTAAGAATAAATCCTAGAGGCCTGCATGCCACACCTGAGTTTCAGGTGAACAGCATGATATGGACCAATATCAATAACAATAAAATTACATTACTCAGAATTTTTTTGGCTACTGTAAGAACATTCTTATGTTCCTCTTCTCTCTCATTCTAAATTTTGACCTTCCATATTAACAATTTTACATTTGAAATGTACAGTGCTAGACAATTCTCCAAAATAAGAGGTGAAAGTTTTGTTGTTATTAATACAAATGGTTTAATTCCAAATTTAATGGAACACCAAATTAAGCAGAGATGAATGAAAGACGGGGCAAGGTATGACAGCATTGTTTTACCTTAAGTTGGGGTGATGGGCAAAATGGATCTTTAATTATGTGTGTTCCATTCTTAATCTTTTACACATAGCTAGTTTGTACCTTTTTTCATGCATAACTCCCTGAGGAAAAAAAGGTCTTGAAATTAAAAATCAGATTGAATACTGAGTTTTGTTACTCTTGGTGGGAAAAGTACTCCTAAAATTTTGAGTACAAAAGGAAATGTCAGCTAATTCCACCTAAAACAAATTGACTTTTTAGTATCAGCCTGTAGAAAATAGAGGAAATCTTACTAAGGTTGGAATTTGTTGCAGTATTGTGGTCAGTATAAATAAGTATATTATTCCCCAAATTTGTTTGCTGCAGATTACTGATTTACGGCATCAAACATTTTTTGAGGTTGATAATGAACTTTATTAGAAGAAAGGTATGAACTGAGAGTAGCTCTGCAAATAATCTTTGCCAATCTTGAGAAAAGGAAAATAAATAAATCACCCAGAAAGTAAACACTGGGTAACGTACAATACCAAATGACAGTATCATTTGGCAAGTACATGAAGGGCCAAACTTCTGATTCCTCCACTGTCTGAGTTTGACAACGAATGCAGTCATGCTGTATTTTTCCCAACAGAGGTAAACTAGTTGACTTAAATCCAATCAGGGTAGTTCCTACGCCAACTACTTTGCCTTATGGGGATATAGCATTAACCATCGCAACTAGGGAAATGAAGGGAAATTCTCTGTTTAGGCAACTCTCAACTAGCTCATAGCCCCTTTAATCGCATTTCAAGTTAAAGTTTACATTCTTTACTGCAATGCAGTCTAGAGATAGATACCACTGTCACTGAAAATGTGCCAGCTTGAGTGTTGGAGCAGTTTAGTTGCTGTACACTCCACAGCATTTAATTGACCCTTCTGAAAAGCAAAATGGCTCATCTGAAGTTTCACACCACTGCAGTTATACTGTTCCTGGCACTTAGAGCCAGTCATTCAGTATCAATTCAGAGATTTCTCCTCTGGATCTCTGCATTTGGCAAAGACATACTCTGCCCAGATTTACACTGGTTCTGGGGCTTCCTGAAAATTTACTCTCTGATATTTCCCAATATATTCATAGTTGTCCCATGCATACAGGACTCCAGACCACACAAGAAGTCATGTTTAATCCATCAGTCATTAAAACTATGCTAAACTCAAAATATCAGCTCTAAAGCTTTTTGAATTTACAGTTCTTAGTCCTATTCTTTTTTATTCCATACCTAATTTAAACTAATTTTTTAAATAATTACATATAAAGTTCTGCAGAAAGTGAAAAGGTAAGTATTTATATGTAAGCTATCAAAACCAACCTGGGGCAATCACATTCTGCTAGTTGGTTGGTTGGTTATTGGATTTTACTTGATTTAAATATTACATAAATGACACTTCAGTGTCTGAGAAAATAACACTTCCATTAAAAAAAAAAAAACAACCAGACAGACACACGGAACACAGAACAAAAGGACTTTTCAAAAGAGTCACTAAATTGTTTACATTTTGTATGGTTTAGAGTAAACCTGGGTTTTGTTGGTTTTGGTTTTTTTTTTTTTTGCCTAAACATGTTTTAATCTTGGCTTTGATAACACTTCAGTATATGTACTCTTCTTCTATCCCTCCACCAACAGAAAGTTGTTGAGATGGTTGAAATGAGTACAGACCAGAAGGAAACTTCTTTTTAGTATTAACAATTACTTACTGAAAAAACAGGTCCCTGGTTCTGATAGAGATGAGAAAGATCATTACTGAAAGGGAAAGGGGAAGGAAAAGTTTCCTGCATATTTTGAGTTGAAATTTTGACAGCATGATGACTATGGTCATTTTTATTCTTCAAAGTGCAAGTAGCTAGAGCCCAAGCCAAGACTAAAAATTACATTTTGATAGTGAAGGGGCAGGGATGAATTGGAAATAGAAAAACCGTGTCTATTTGCGTCAGTTATTTAAATGAGAGTAGAAAATCACAAAATAAAAATCACAAAGCCCCAGCATAAGCCTTGCTCTCAGACTGACCTTTCCTTTGGAGTAAGGCTTTATCACTGCTGCTAGAGCTGAATCAACTCTTCAAAGACCTCAGTGAACTAACAGAAAAATCTTTTAATTCATTCTCCTGGAATACTGTGTATACTTCCTTTGGATTTTTTGGAAGACTGTAGGCAATCACACTTTCCCTAATGAGGAGTTGACCTGTAGATCCCTATCGCATTTTACACCTGCTGACAGAATGAAAAATCAGAGAATTCTAATATGCTTTTCTTACAGATATGAAAGGCAGTCTGTCTGGATCAACGAGGTTGTTCTCTGCCTTCTAAGCAATGTCAGACCTTGGTGGAATGAAGACGTGGGTAGGAGCAAAGGAACCCTGCCTTCAAGAGCACAGAGATGTCATTATAGCTAGGAAACCAAGACAGTGATTTGGCCTAAAGGACAGGGGAGAAGGTAGAGAGAAAAAGGCCCAGAGGACTCTTCATTTCTTTCCCCATTTTATAGGAATATTGTCATTATCCCCTTTTTCCCAGTTTTCTTAACAAACCCATTTCTTTCTACGCTTCCTCAGTCTCTCTCTGCTGCAGCTGCAAGCCTTCACACCACCACCCAACCTCTGCACATATGTAGTCACCTTGTAACAATGTCATCTGTGCTTCAACCATTGCCCCACATTTCTCCCAAGACAGTAGCTCTGTTTCCCAGCTTTTGAAGCCCTTTAAAGACATCATGGGGGAAGACGTCATGGAAGAAAAGTAGGTTTTCCTCACAGCATTTCTCAGTTCTTTGGAAAGCCTGTGAAAAATAATTCATGAAGCTGCACAAAGCTTAAGCTACAACTGAACATTAATACCTAAAACACACAGAATTATACAGGTAGTAACAATAACTGACAGTAACAGTAGCATACAAATATGTTAGGTAATTAATGTGATGAGCAAAAATGATACAAACTGCAAATAACAACTGAATATTCCATTACAGTATCTGTGCACATACAAATTTCCCTTATACTTTTTACATGTGAGTAGGGGAATATTCTGTTTTTCTTCCTTTCTCTTTCTATTCTTTCTTCCTTTGATTCTTTCTCTTTAATCTTCCTTCCTTCCTTCCTTCCTTCCTTCCTTCCTTCCTTCCTTCCTTCCTTCCTTCCTTCCTTCCTTCCTTCCTTCCTTCCTTCCTTCCCTCCTTTCTTTCTAGAGACTTCTGAAACTAGCAAGGTTTTATGACTGCACCTGAGCTTTGCACAATACAATATCATAAATCAATTTCTGTGTTCTCTCCATCATAGATAGCAGGGGGGTTCATTGCATTTACAACTTGCTGCAGTGACTATTATGGCAAAAGGAAAAAAGGAAGAAAAAAAAGAAGAAAAATATTGCATCCGTGACTAGAGCAGGTCTAACAATGGATATCTCATCATTTATTTAATGCATTTTGCAATACCTTTCAAAATATAATCTGATATATATCTTTGCAATGTTTCACTGAGATCTCAATGTTTGAGAACTGTTGGAGAGCTAACAATCACTTCAGTTGCTGGAGAAGTTGTGGAACAAACTCAGCCCAGCAAAATAATTCTAGCCAAATATGTCTGACACATGGGAGTGAAAAAGGAAGCAAATATGATTGTGACAGAATTCACTGCAGGAAGCAACAGTAACAGTGATTCTGGCTCAAGCCAGAGGTGTTTTACTGTAATTGCTGATAGATGATCTAACATATACTCTTTTTCTATAATACAGCCTTGGGTAAAGCCTGGCTACCAGCTGGCTAGCTTTAACACCTGAATGCCAAAAAGTGCAATTTTAGAAGTGACATTGCTGATCTATTTGCAGAACACATCACTTGTCACTTGCAACATAGCTTGGGAGGGGGATCCATTAGAAAAAGAAGCTTCAGAACAGACATAAGAAGCTTTTCTTTCTGCTCACTGGCCTCTTTTCATCTTCTCTTATGTTTCAGTAGGTATTTTTCCCACTTCTTCTAGGCTTTACGCTATGGCAGTGGTGCTGAATGCTGATAAGTCTCTGCTTAATGCAACTTCAGGCAATGCAGTACTCCTAATAGCAGCCTAAGCTTTCTATAGTCAGAGAGTGTTCACTGCAGCTTTTAAAGAACCTCCAATTAGTAAGCATCTAGACATAAAAGATAATGGAAAAAAATACTTAATAAGCACTTAAAAAGAGACTTGATGAGGGTAACAAGGCAAAAATACTAACATAGCGTGATCATTCATATATTTGAGGCATATGTGCAGTCTGAAAACTATATCTAAGGTTAATGTTTATCTTCCTTCACTTCAGTTACAAAATTTGTTTGAATATCTCTAATCTTACAATTCTTCTCTCTAAACAATTGTGTTTCATCTATCCTGTGTTTAGCTGGAACCTGTACAGTAATTCTGTATATTTTAGATTGAAGAATTCAAATTGAATTACCTACTTACCTAGCAGTCCCAAAGCAAAATGTGTGTTCCGCTGCTGTATATCTCTAAAAACAATTATAGGACCACGCAGACCTTGACAAGCACAAGTGATATTTCAATTATAGATGGGCAAAGTCTGCTGAAGTAAAAATCAAACCTCCTTGAAAAGTCATTTATTAAACATAGATCATATTGGCAGGAACACCATTTTGGTAGTTCGTTCTTTCTTTCTTTCTTTCTTTCTTTCTTTCTTTCTTTCTTTCTTTCTTTCACATTTATAAATATTGATTACTGCAGACAGTACACTTCCAAAATACAGAACTGATTCTTTACACTATAAATAATATGGAACCAAAACACAAATCACCTCTTAAATTTTTCAAATTGAAATACGCCAAAGCATCCAAATATTTTCACATTGTAATACAAATACAGAGCAAAATTTTGAAGCTCAAATTCAGGCATCTTGAGAATGAAACATATCTCTTCATAAGTAAAGAGGTTTTTAGGGAGAACTGTTATTAATCTAATAAAGAAATAAATTTTAGCCTATATAAAACAAAATGAACACAGATCAGAAGGTGACATACACTGTATTATGTACATTGCTTTCTAAATTATACTCAGAAATAAATGAAGACTAAAAATGGGGCTGTTCAAGTAGTGTTTCCAAAAACCTTGATCTATAAATTTTCATCTGGATTCAGATCCAGACTTCCCTAAACTCAAAATGGAAACAAATCCTTCTTCAGTGGTATGTATAAATACAGTTTTCAAGAAAAATCAGAATTTCAGATTTTTCACCTCCAGTGGCCTCCATGTAATTGTAGTTCTACAGGAAGACCCCCCAGATGATGCCATTACAGCAGGTGAATCTTCTTTTGATTGAATAGGTCAATGCCCTATACTTCTTGTAGAGACTGCAATCAACCTCTATTTCCATCTGTTTTAGTATGAAGTAGTGCAGGCGAGGAATAACACAGTGTTCAGAGTTCTGTGCCTCAGCCACATTTGTCCTCTCTGACAATCTGAACAGTGCTGGGATTCAGAAAAATTGTTAAAACTAATCTGGGATTACAAAACTAATTTCAATTGGAATAAAGGCAGATTTAGAAATTAGATCTCAAAGGAAATTTATTTCTTCAGTCCTGACCATGTGAAGACTTGTACATATGCTCATCTTTACTTGTGCAAAAAAAACAGCGGTAGTCAACAGAATAATTCACAAAAATGGTATTTTAAACACATGCACCACAGTTGTCAGGACAGAAACCTCTGTAAAATAGTGCCAAACAATTCACTTGTTACATAGTTATTACTGCAGGGAAAAAGACATTCTATTCAACTCAATAGATTATTTATGAAAAATGAGATGATGGATAGCTGAGTATTCTGCCTGAATCTATTCCATGGAATAAATCTCACCTGACTTGTTAATGTGGTGACAGCTATGAATCTCATTATTTTAAGTTCTGACTGCTGGACACAAGTTTTATCACAATGACTGCCATAAGAAATTTTTTTTTTTTAAAAACAGACTACTAAAATCAGAAACCTCTACCTTGAGGCAAGCTTACAGCAGTCCTATCTGTTCTTGGTAGAGCTGCTCTCAATAGCTACTGTGGGTTTAGAGCACCTCTTTGTGGTATATTAGTGAGATGTTACTCACCAAAAGAAAACATCATAGGAAAATGTATTTCTTATATAATTGCAGACAGCAACCTAAAAAAAGAAAGAAAAAAAAAAAAAGAAAAATTACTAGAAAAATATTAGTGTTAATTGATAAATAAGTGATGGATGAGTAGTAATGTTTAGAAAAAAGGGACAGCTCTACCATCCTTCCTGTGTTCTTTTTTTGTAGTTTCTGTTGGCACTCTGCAGTGTATTCTAGCACATGAAAATTGATGTACAACATGTATTTAATATCTATTAAAAGTATACAATAATTGCATTTTCTTTTTAGAAATAATAATAATAATGATAAAGGATATTATTGGTTTAAGAATATTTACTACAACTATCTCAAAAGCTATGGCGAATTACATCTGTGATGATTGATCAGGATGAAATTTTACCTAAATCTTGTTACATTAAAATTTTCCTGAATGCAATACATAAGTATGGTAACACAAAAGTTACATTTGCTTAAGTTCATTTCTATCAACGACTCAGTTGTTCACTGGCTAAATTGTCTGCACCTTCTTCACTCGCAGAGAAAGGCAAAAGCAAGTAAGGATGATGCTGGGAAGAGGAAGTACACACCTTGCTTTCTCAGAGGGACCATGAATTTCCCAGGGCAGCATAATTCTAGGATTTAGAGGGAAGATGTTAAGGTAGAGATGCCTGTTTGGAGAATACCTCAAGGAGTTATATTTAGTTATGCTGTATAAAGCAGCAGTTCTTTATGAATCAGTGACACATATGAAAGGAGTTCTGTTATGGAAATTAGCATGGGAATCGGATGGCGTTCAAGTGAGATGGTAAAACTGACATTTTAAGAGTGGGGTTTTTCAAGGGAGGAATTTCCTAAACTGAATCACTTTCAAATGTTTCCTTTAAAATAAATGATAGATTATCTTAGGAAAATACAAATCTATTTTAAAGTATTAGGTTTTTAATGTGGAAGCTAAACTAATTCAGGTAATAATAAGAAAAAAAGGCTAGAGTTTAATCACAGTGTATAAGCCATCACACCTATAGCCAAACTATAGAATCAGTATAAAATATCTCCCTAGTACTGCATTCAGAGAATTGTCACTGGCCTTTGTCTTTGTTGTGGTTTAACCTCAGACGGCAACTAAGCACCACATAGCTGCTCACTCACTCCCCCCTCAGTGGGATGGGGGAGAGAATCAGAAGGGTAAAAGTGAGAAAACTCGTGGGTTGAGACGAAGACAGTTCAATAGGGAAAGCAAGAGCTGCACATGCAAGCAAAGCAAACCAAGGAATTCATTCACCACTTCCCACCGGCAGGCAGGTGTCCAGCCATCTCCAGGAAAGCAGGGCCTCATCACGCGTAATGGTTACTTGGGAAGACAAACGTCATCACTCCCAATGTCCCCCCCTTCCTTCTTCTTCCCTCAGTTTATATGCTGAGCATGACGTCACGTGGTATGGAATATCCCTTTGGCCAGCTTGGGTCAGCTGTCCTGGCTGTGCCCCCTCCCAGCTTGTGCACGCCCAGCCTTCTCAGTCGGTAGAGCATGGGAAGATGAAAAGTCCCTGACTAGTGTAAACATTACCTAGCAACAACTAAAACATTGGTGTATTATCAACATGTTCTCACCCTAAATCCAAAAGACAGCACTGTACCAGCTACTAGGAAAGAAATTAACTCTATCCCTGCCCAAACCAGGACAGTCTTTTGCAAGACAAAATTTGGAAGGAGGATCAGCCTGTTTAGAGTTATGCATCCATCCAGTACAGGTTTTGCCATAAAAATAGTATCTAATATAAAAAACACTAAAAAAATATTTTTGGACACACGAACTCTCTGTCCTTGCCCTGGTAGTACCTAGGGGAACTTTTGTCTTCATATATGCTAGCAAATAAATCAGTCCTCAGAAGTAAGACTTTTATGTGTTATGAAACATTCCCACTGGAAATTCATGTACATTTTAATATAATTGAGCATTTATAATTTCTAAAGCTTAAAAACCCCATAATTGTCCCTTAACCAGCATTTATGTATAATGCCTTTGTTAGTCTGTCAAGCCAATCTTAAGAATTTTTTTCCTATTATTGCGGAGGCCACTCTTGCAAGGATTATAACATATGACAAATATGGAAAGATAAGAGATTTCGGTATTTACTCTAAAGCTTAACTCAGCTTTCCTGCTCTTTGAAGCATAAGCCTCTTTTTGAATTGTATCCAAATAGCCAGACATTTTGTGTGAAAAATGTCTTACTATGCAAAGTTCTGTGAGATGACCATGGAATTCAAAGGGTATTCCGTCCATTGGGAACTTTAAGAAAGAAAAGGAGTCTTACTTCAGTTTAGTGTGGTTGTTTGAAATTGGTCTGTAAACCTTTTGCTAATTTTACTGAAAGTCATTTTATTTAGAAATAATGCTATGGTCATGTTATGTATTTTTAGCCTGACTAGCAAATTGAAGCTGCTGAAAGGTAGTCTGCTACAGTGAGATGAGACAGTGGGCTAGACCCTGAACTTTCTGTCATACAGACCAGATCATTATCTTGTTTCCTTGCCAGTGTAGGTAATTTTAAGAAGCAGAAAAGTTAAGCAATTATCTTCACTATGCCAAGGACCACAGTTTTCTGCGCTATATTAAATCCTCCAGCAGTGTAGGATATGGATGTTAAATGCAAGCATTACTAAAGATATCTTTCAAATACTGGATGCAGTCTTTACTGTAGGTGTAGCTGAATGTTGCATAATAATATTCAATAACAGCTTTCAGATGTGTGAGAAAGAGGAGAAAGTAATCATAACAAATTGGTTCACTGATTTGTTTCGGTTCTTTTTCCATTCAGGAATTATATGTGATTTGACTGCAATTTTCTAGAATTTATCATTATCTGTAGAATAGCATTTGTGAATTATTCTTGATCTGTAACTCATTCACGAGCAATTAGTTGGAAGAATTATACATTTAAATTCCTTGGTTAAAGATATGTCTGCTCCCTGTGTGGGTGAGCACAACTGCTAAAATGCAAGTAGTGCCAAGAGAATCCCAAACAGGTCCCAGACCAGTTGTACAGCAAGACATACAGCAGAAGACATACATTTGACTCGGAAGTGTCTATGTGTGCGTACAATTGCGGTTTGAAAGTCTGTAAGCTTTTTGCAATACATACATAAA
Source organism: Pygoscelis adeliae (assembly GCF_000699105.1). Taxonomy (NCBI): domain Eukaryota; kingdom Metazoa; phylum Chordata; class Aves; order Sphenisciformes; family Spheniscidae; genus Pygoscelis; species Pygoscelis adeliae. The sequence goes on along the minus strand of NW_008825300.1, from coordinate 580,588 downwards.
ACTTGCTGTTTCAATGTATTCTTGCTAATAAAATGATTTCTAGGAAAAAAAAAAAAAAAACAGAAAGAAATGCAAGTGCATGCAAAAAAATCGTTCTGAAGAATAAAATGACTATTTCTTCTCAGTATTTTTCCAAGCTGACTTAGTCCAAAACATTCAGTATCTGCTACCTGGTAAGACTAAAGTCGACAAGCTTGAGATTTGCACTGTCAACAGACGTCTTTTCAGATTGATTCAAAATGAATCAAGAAACCACACAACATGGAAAACCATATAAAATTGTCTATTCCATGTCTTCACCAGTGAATAACTGTTCTCTGGAGTACCTGAAATAACGGCCAAGATTGGGATACCACTAACTTCATCTATGACATGCCAGAAAAAAGAAATCTTTATTATTTCAGGAGTGGTATATGCAAACCTGATCTGTTCAGCATTACCTTGACATCTTTGAAGGCAACATTAAGTCAAAATGGACTGCACAATGTTATGCTGACAACCCTTTCAGAAAAGGTGAAACATGACAGAAAGGAGAAACACAAGTACCCAGTGTCAACAGAGTTAGGGCAACACCACCTTATGCATTAACATGGAGGCAGGAGAAGTAGTTCTCTGGCGGTCATCATCCAAGCTAGACTACTTACACTCTTATGAGCAGTAATATAAAAGTCTAAGGAGAAGTAAAAGCACTAGCTCGCATAAAAGGGACAAGTTTCAGTGAACTCTGTAACCTTGGATCAGGAACCAGGAGACTGTCTGCACTCTGCCTGAGCTAAACAAATCCTCAAAACAGAGAGAAAAACAACCATTCTCAAAATTGTGGCCAAATTCCAAATGCCATTGCAATGACTTTAGTATTGGGTCTAGAGAGAATGGGTCTAGAGAGAATGTGTCTCTGAGGAAGATAAATTTTCAAGCTTTGTTCACTCTGTTTTGTATAGTGCCTTCACCAGTGCACAGAATTACAATTAATGTGAGCAGGTAGGAACAGAAACATTTAATTTGAAAAAAAATACAGCTATTTAGGATTCTAGCTCCAGGCAGATTCTGGCACCCTTACTCAGTCCTGTTGAGTAGCACCAGTCAATTTTTAAAACTACAGAAGCATCTCCATTTTTATGCTCCTTTTTCCTTACTATTTGTGCAACTGAGAATCACATTCCCATCTAAAAGGCATGCAACATAGCTAAGTTATCATCATTGTGACACTGTCTTTACCTTTTGGTTGTTCTAACACGTATTATGAGCAAATTATTCATATGACCTTTCCATTATGTCTGTTAAAATCCTTTGCTAATTACAAATTCATTGTCAAGACTTTTATGGCAATATTGTTCAACATGGAAAGCTAAAGGTATTTATGGTTCAGCTGATGATTCGGAATGCGAACAGTTGGTAGGAGCAGAGTCATGGGGATTTGATTGCTACCCTGGCTTTTAAGAAGTGATTGGTGCCAACGTCTACTGGAAAACTAACTTTGCTAATACTGGGGCAGCAGTTAGGAGGTTTTGTTTGGATTGTTATTTACTGGAAAGATAAACACAGAAGGTAATCAGAATTGTTTCCATAATGAATTAAATTTGCCTCAGCTAGACATGGCTTGGCATTCAGGTGGTTCTCAAAACTGTTAGTCATGTTTATTCCCTGACAATTCTGGTTAGCTCTCAACCAAGAAATGTTATCTTCTGTGCATGAAGGATAAAAAGGGTCAAAGGGAAGAACAATAACACAACAATAACAAATCTCAGTTGGTCTCAGAAACCATAACTGTCTCTGTAAACACCGCCTCTCACACAAAGAGGGGACTTGAATATATGTTATTTTGCAGCCTGGTTTTGCCATACACTTGTTATGTATCCGATCAGTTGTACCGAGGCTGTTAATACAAAAACGGCCTCACAGGATGGAAAAGGACGATTAAGTCCTTACTTGCTAACAGCTTTCCATAAAGAAAGCTGTCATTAACTTTTTTGTTATTCTACAGAGCTGCTGGCTGTTCCCAGTGAGACCCGGCACCCCCTTTGGCTCTCACCATTCTGATTCATGACATTTTACAATATAAGAAAGCTCATATTTTTGGAGGTTTTGTAGCTCCTATTGAGACCTGCACAGTTGGATAAAACAACAATTGCCTTTATAGGGGAAAGCTTAAAACAATTGTGACCCATTTCTACAATACAAAAAGCAGATACACAATACATGACATCTCCTGAAAGATGACATAAGTAAGAAAATTATATCAAATATGGAGTTATTTGTTGATATATTCCCAAGACATGTGAAGAAGGAAGAAGTTTCTCAAACACCATAACAGTAGTTCTTAAAACTTCTAAGGAAAAAAATGTCTTTATTTCTTTAATTTCTTTGTGAATACTGTTAAACTTTATATAATGTTTATAGCTCAGTAGGTACGTTTTTGTCCATTTGAAATCAATTTCAGTTTGGTAGACCCAAATATTTTCTATCAGTAAGGCTATATTGAAGTATAATCTCTGCTTATTTGAAGGAATATGTTCTACATTTATAACCTCAAACTAGTATTTTAAAGTCCTAGCTAATGGAACGATTGACAATGACCCATTTTTGGCACTGTGTAAATATATTCTGAGAAAAATATTGGCTTTTCCAATATAGGCTTTTTCTATACTGCCTGAGAACTTTAATTTTCACCTTGGACAAGTCTCTATTTATGGCGTCCACGTGCCTGTCTGCTGCCTGTCTGTAGAGGGAAATAACAAATTTCTAAATATTCTGAAACTGCTTAGGGTGCCATATGTTGCTTTGTCTGCATATTAATTTAGCTTCTGTAAAAGAAGTAATTACAAGTGCATGTCTAGATCTAAATATCTAAAAATAAATGCATAGTTTTAATTTTGCAACTCAAGAAAAATTTCAATTAAAAATCAATATTGTTCTTCATTTTTGTAGTAAGGACAGCTCATAAGAAACACTACTAATGTTTAAGTAGTAATTTTAATTAACAGCAAATTACCAAGAGTGATTATACAGGTATGTGTCTGTTGAAAGATTGCTTTAGGAAAACTATACTCTTAATTTTGGGGAAGAGTAAAAATCCTTTAAAATTATGTTTCAAATGAGAATTTATATGAAAATGCATAGCCATTTTCTTTTGAACGCTCTTCATCTAAGGTTTTTGGGGGGAGAGAAAAGTAATCATACCTCCATGTTTGTATTTTGTCATCAGAATTCAAAACCTTTTTCTTATATTTGTTGTAATTAAGTATAATGAGTTACAATATGTTTACATTGATATGAAGTATGCTTTTGGACAACCTTACTATGCACCATATAGTTATTTGGAATGGTCTCTCATGTGCATGGTTTTTTTCCCCACGGCTGAGATCTTTGTCTGTTTTGGGGAATCTAGTCATTTTGCAGATGTGAGGCTAGTTGGTTGAGCAGCCTTTAATGACCGGTTAATTTTAGTTGTATCAATGTATGCATATTTTTTTAGTAAAGCACCAATTGGTAAATGTGAATTATTTGTATTATTTGACTAATATTAAGCTGCCAGCTAAATCACAAACCCTTCTGTGAGTGCACAAACACTTCTCCCTCATCTTTTCTCTCTACATCCCTTTGCTATTCCCCTCAAGGTCATGATACTCTCCACTTAGATCCCTTCTGTATTTATTCTGGTTCAGATGGCCACTCCACTGCACTTGTTAAGATTCTTTGAGGAGGAAGATAGCTGCAACTGTAATCAGTGTATTTTTTTTGCCTGGTTACTGCCTGCAACCTTGTTTATCACTTGTTTTTCTCCCTCCCCCCGTCCCTTGTCCCCAGCCCCCTCCCATGCACGCTTGTACTCATTCCTGACAGGGGTTTGTCCTTATAAAAGACAAGTTTCTGTAAGGCTAATTGCAAGGTTAAAACTGAGGCAATCAGAAAGCCCTCACAGTAGTAAAGAACAAGAATCACTATTCTTTCAGATCCATGAAAATCATACTGGGTAGCCCACTGCTTTCCCCTATAGGCACTAGATGGCAGCATATATCAGTACTGCATGGTATCAGGAGCAGACCTTGTCAGGAACAGAACCGCAGCAAGAGTTTCAGAGAAGATTTTAACTGAGAAGCAAAAATCTTCATTACGGATTAACTCAATTTCCATTAAAGTTAGTTTCAAAAGTCTCATTGTCTTTATAGAGAAAGCCTAAGCCCCAACTCTGAATATCCAGCCCACTCCCCTACTATCTAAGGCAATCACATCTATAATGCCACCTTAAAACTAGATAGGTACTCTTTTACTTCCGTGACTGCTCATGAAAGGTTGTTCCATACTGTCTCTTGTATATAATGAACTTGTACCTGAAAAATGCACTTAAATGCCTTTTTATTGCTAATGGAATTAAAATTAACGTCACAATGAACCAGAGCCCCAAGAACAGGGAACAGTAAGATACAAAGATGAACATGGACAATACATAGAAGTGAAATGGTCTAAGGATGAGATATCTGTCTGGTCAGATTCTTTTCTGTACCATTCCAGTGCTCTTCTTATTTTGAACAGACAATGAACAGTGGTTGAAGCTGATCTCGTCCTCCAAAGACACTTACTTAATTTCCTCTGCTGCAAGACAACTATTCCTGCTTGTGCTCATATTCAGGAATGAAAATCGGTTCCCACAAGGGAAGACTGCAGGAGAAGGCTCACAGGTTATTCTGTTATATCATTTAGAATCATACAGTGAAGTGACATGTATCATTTCATACAGGAGAAAACGCATCTCAGACATAAGAATCACAGAATAATTTAGGCTGGAAGGGATCTCTGGAGGTCATCAAGTCCAACTCTGTTGGAAGCAGGACTAACCTTGATATGAGATCAGTTTGATCAGAGTCTTGTCAAGACAAGTTTTGAAAATTTTCAGGAATAGTTATTCCACACCCTCTTTGAGAAGAAAAAGAAGACAGATGAAGATAAGAAATAGAGAATGAGGGAAATGTATCTCAGACTGGCAAGCTGCAAGTCTTACTGACAGTGGGTGCACATGTGCATGTATATGTGTGCATAGACACACCTGGATATGGAGCTGGGGGGGCAGAGGGGAGGATCTACAGTCATCGAACATCATTGTCTCTCTGGAATAGTCTCTCCAGGAGGAAAACTCACAACAGGGTACCTCTCTCCCCTTGCAGAGTTAGAAAGGGCACATCTTTTATCTCTCTCTTCCTGTAGAAGAAACCTTATTTCATAGAAAACAAACATATGCTTGCCGAAAAACTTGAGAACAAATCTCAGCTTTCTTCCATATTTAGAACCATAGAATCATAGAACAGTTTGGGTTGAAAGGGACCCTTAAAAGTCACCTAGTCCAGCCCCCCCTGCAATAAGCAGGGACATCTTCAACTCAATCAGGTTTCTCAGAGCCCCGTCCAACCTGACCTTGAATGTTTCCAGGGGTGGGGCATCCACCACCTCTCTGGGCATCATGTTCCAGGGTTTCACCACCCTCAGCGTAAAAAATTTCTTCGTTATATCTAGTCTGAATCTACCCCCTTTTAGTTTAAAGCCATTCCCCCTTGTCCTGTCACAAGAGGTCCTGCTAAAAAGTTTGCTGCCATCTTTTTTATAAGCCTCCTTTAAGTATTGAAAGGCTGCTATAAGGTCCCCCTGGAGCCTTCTCTTCTCTAGGCTGAACAACCCCAGCTCTCTCAGCCTTTCTTCATAGAAGTGTTCCGGCCCTCTGATCAGTTTTGTGGCCCTCCTCTGGACCTGCTCCAACAGGTCCATGTCTTTCCTGTGCTGAGGGCTCCAGAGATGGATGCAGTACTCCAGGTGGGGTCTCAACAGAATAGAGTAGAGGAGCAAAATCACTTCCCTCAACCTTCTGGCCACACTTCTTTTGATGCAGCCCAGGATACGATTGGTCTTCTGGGGCAAGTGCACATTGTCAGTTCATGTCCTGCTTTTCATCCACCAGTACCCCCAAGTCCTTCTCGGCAGGGCTGCTCTCAATCTCTTCATCCCCCAGCCTGTAGTGATACTGGGGGTTGCCCCGAACCAGGTGCAGGACCTTGCACTTGGCCTTGTTGAACCTCATGAGGTTCACACAGGCCCACTTCTCGAGCTTGTCCAGGTCCTTCTGGATGGCATCCCGTCCCTCAGGCATGTCATTTGTCTCCCTCCACTGGATTTTCCTGTGAAAAAGATCAGTCCTAAGATCTTTACCTACTACTAGCAGCCATCCTCTCTGTGATACAAAGCTCTAAGGTAGCCACATTCCTTACCTTTTCTGTTACTTTCTTCATCTGACCTATGAACAACTATGCTAAACAGATCTTCAATATATTAGAGTACTCAAACTTTAATTCTTTTTTAGCCTCCAAATACTGAAATTGGATGAGAACTTCTGGTCCTAGGTAGGTAACTAAGGCAGGTGAATAAATGAAGGGGAACTACACTCATTTGAAAAAACATATACAAAAACAGCAGAATAATCAGAAATCTGAAAGAAAGAGACTAAAAGATAAGTGTCTGCTGTGTAAGTCACAGTCTGGGGTCTGTCCTTTTGTTTGTTACTGCCTGATATTGCAATGGGTAACAGCTCTCTGAAATGTTAAATGCAAGATAAAATACATTTCTGGTGCCTGAAAATGCATATTTTTAGTTTTTCAATGGGGACATTGTTTTATTCTTGATAAGTTCCAAAACTTTCACCACCTATTGAGAAAAGAGCTCATATCTTAAATTTAAATAGCTTAGCTTCAAAAAAAGTTAATACAGTGAGCCCACTGTACGTAGCAGAAACATTCCAATTGAATTGAAGCAGTCAGCTGATAAAATAAAACTCATGAAAAAGCTTGCTTGGTACATATCAGCTCAACTTACAGATTTAACTATAGCCAAGCAAGCATCCATTAAATACAATGTAAAGTAAAAGTTTCTGTCCTTTAACTACTTAAATGTCATTGTAAATGGAGACCTTTTCATTAATACAGTGAAATGAAATGGAAATCTGATATTTTTCAGGAATAATTTTATTAATGACAGTTTCTGACAGTTTGTTTTACTGCTGTAGCATGCACAAATGTCATGGTTTAACCTCAGTTGGCGACTGAGCACCACATAACCGCTCGCTCACTCTCCCACTCCCCCCGGGTGGGATGGGAGAGAGAATTGGAAGAGTAAAAGTGAGAAAACTCGTGGGCTGAGATAAAAACAGTTTAATAATTGAAATAAAATAATAAAAAAAATAATAATAATGTGATGATAATAATAATAATACACAAAGCAAGTGATGCACAGTACAATTGCTCAGCACCCGCCAACCGATGCCCAGCCAGTCCCCGAGCAGCGGCCCCCCCGGCCAGCTTCCCCCAGTTTATGTACTGAGCATGATGTCACATGGTATGGAATGTCCCTTTGGCCAGTTTGGGTCAGCTGTCCTGGCTGTGCCCCCTCCCAGCTTCTTGTGCACCCCCAGCCTTCTCAGTCGGTAGAGCATGGGAAGCTGAAAAGTCCTTGACTAGTGTAAACATTACCTAGCAACAACTAAAACATCGGTGTGTTATCAACTTTGTTCTCATACTAAATCCAAAACACAGCACTGTACCAGCTACTAGGAAAGAAATTAACTCTATCCCAGCCGAAACCAGGACAACAAACTCTTCCAACCTCACAAGCACAGGTGATCCCCAGTTTCAATTCCAAAACATAGTTGTTTCATTTAAAGTATAGTTTAAAAGTAAGAAAGTACTGAGATATTATAGCAGGTATGGGAATGAAAGCAAAGAATTTGCCAGAGAAATATGATGCAAGGTATTTGATTTTTCTTTTTTAAATTACATAAAGGATTTAGAAGAGGAATGAGTAAGGTGAAGTCAAGTGACTCTGAGAAGGAATAGAAAAAATATTGAAAGAAATTTGATTTTTTTTAGTAAATAAGAATTGCATGTGTGTGTGTTTATTGAGAGAGAACAGGATCATTTCAATGAACTGACAGAGCTTAGTAGATAGGATTAGGATTCAGACAGAGGAATGTGAGTTTCAAATGGATAGAAATTCTGGAGAAGTTAAAATCCTGATGAGTCTGAAAGAGCAGCTTCTAGAATTTGTTTTTTAAAGGTACACTAGGGTAGTGTACAGATGCAAACACTTTAGGGAATAAGGCAGGACTGTGACAACTGCTGAATACTACTACTGAGCTGAAATAATAGCAAGGAAAATGTTGAACAACGTCAGAATATAAAAGTGATCATGAGTTCCTGAGGCTCCGCAAGAGTAACCTGAGCCTTACAAAGCTTTGCAGAGTAACACAGAGAACAGAAGAGTATATGGGGGATGGAAAAGCTTATGAATTCTGAGATGAAAACCCACTCTGCCAGTCTTGAGTGTATTCACTGCGAGACAGGTCCTTTCGGACACCCATGGAAGGTATGACTAAGGGAGTGCAGCACTGATGGGAGTGCAGATAGGCACTCTTCCCAAGCAATCCATCTGACAAGAACAGTGCTCACAATTCAAACTGAAGGCAAAATTTAGTAAATGACCATTATTTTTCAGTGAGTCAATACTTTCTCAGTCAAAATATCCAGTGAGCCTACAGGCACTTGAGATCTAGATTTTGAAGCTTTAGATGTTTTGTTAGTAATTTTATCTACAGTATAAGTGAGAAAAAAAATCTATCTATAGAAATTCTACAGTATCTAAAGGTGGCTGAAGTAAAATGTTGAGTCATTCCTTAATTCTGTAGGTAGATACATGTGCAAAAGGGATGTTTTTGAAAGCTGGAAAGTAATTATTTCCTCAAGTGAAAAGTACACAAGCTGATGTGTATGAAAAAACTTTCTCTTTTGTCTTCATTAAATTTAGGCTACATCAGGCCATGCTTTTAAGATAAATTAATTCAGAAATTTATAAAATTCCAACACCTAGTATCCATAGATGTATTATACTGCATACTAGAATGAATACTCTCAGAAATCCTTACTTTCACTTGAGTACCCTTATAAAATCAGCATCAGAAATGTCCAAAGGTTAATTGATAGGGAAACAACTATTTCAAAAAACTGAGATTTCAAGGAGATTAAAAACGTCAGCTAATCATTTTACTTTCTCTGATGCCCAATGACATACATTACATCAGCAGTATTGGATAGCAACAGCGTGTTTTTGTATACATAGCAATCTAGGTCCTTTATGGTAACTTTCTGAGACACAGTCAATCTGCTGCCAGTATTTTCCTTCTCTCAAAGCATACTATAATCCCTTGGTGTCTGTATCTAATTTATGAGGAGGAGACAGCCATCCTGTCAGCATCCCTGTAGTGAGATAAAATAAATGAGCTCTGCTGTTCCAGACACACTTTTTACTAAGATGGTTATTTAACAGCATACAGCAGATAAAATATGAAGACAAGAACAGGGTCAAACCAAAGGTTCTTCTTGTCCTGCATCTTTTTTCAGTAGTGTCCAGTAACAGATGCTTAGGGGGAAAATATATAGGAAACCAGGAATATATGGATCTTCCTTTTCTCTGGTATACACTCCCAGCCTCTTGCAAACAGCACTGTAGATGTTCCCTAACCTGGAGGTCGAATTTGGACCATCTTGTTTCATAGACACTGATTGAGTATTGATTCCATTTCAAAATAAGGAAGTAAGTCCATTTTCAAACTCAGCGATACTTTTGAGTTCATCCACTAGCAATGAATTTCATATTTTAATAGTGTAAACTATTACTAATATGTGAAAAATCCATGTATTCTGTTCAGTAGGATGATCCCTACTTCTTGTAAAGCAAGAGATAGGTAATAACTTGTTTTACTTACTTTCTCTGTGTCTTAAGACATACCAGTGTAATCCATTGGACTGCAGAAGGCCACATCTTCATTACAGGAAAAAATGACAAGCAGTCTGCATGTGTTACAAAAGATACTCAGTGATTTGCAAATAGTATAACCTACATTATACCATGTCTCATAGCAATAGGATTGGAGGGAATTCACATCCCCATCCCTGACATTGGCTGGATTGTCATTCAAAGCAATTTTCCCAACTGGAAACCAGTCCATTGAGAAGTGATCGGTTCACAATTCAATTGCTCAGGATCCTAGCATAGAAAATACTATGGTAGTGTCTCCTTGGGTGCGTTTCAAGATGCTTACCAAGAGGAGAAAATGCACCATATTTGAAGGCTGCTAGGTAAACAAGGAACATTTTTCCCTAAAATTTTCAAATTCACCTTGTTTGTAAATGAAACTTTTAGTATTCTTTCTTATTTTTACATCTCACTTATTTTTATGATTCAGAGCTTTATTTATTTTTTTAAATAACTCGGTAGCTCTGCTGAAAAACAAAATGCCAAGGAATATAACAGATTTGTTTGGCTGCATTTACTGTTTGGGGAAAACAGAATTACAAGCAAAAGACCAGAAAGCAATGATTTTGGGTAAACTGCAGTGGCTGATAACAGCTTTGAGATACTGAATAATCATAATGCATAATCAGATGGGTAGCTGTCAGAATACAATGAAAGTAAATATCATACCTTCAGATATACACAAATTATCCATCTGTGTGGAAGATTTTGGAGTAGTTCTGTAACACTGCTGTCATATAAGGTAACTCCAAACAATAGTAGTGTGCAGAAGTAGTTGAAATAATTGGTTTACAGTTATAATTTTTAGTTATGCAACGTTACACCTATTCCTTCTATTTGTCTAGTATCCTCTGGAGTGAATCCCTGTTCCTTTCTTGGAAACAGTATCATGGCTCTTCCAAATCTTCTTTTAGATGTAACTAATCTAAAACAAAAATAGTACAACATTGTCTTCAGGACCATAGAGATATTCGGGGGGGGGGGGGGGGGGGGGGTGGGAAATATACACAAAGACATTTTTATGCAAATTTTCTCTCTCAAATCTGGGGCAAGGCAAGAGACCAAAAATCATTGATATAGCTGTAGCCTCAGTTTGGATTAATTACTGCACACTTAACTAAAGACATAGTAATATTTCTGAAAGCTTAGAAAATCTGAGAGAGGCTAAAAATGTGTCTACAGTTACAAATGAATTTGATTTGTAGAAGACAGTGAAGTGAAAGAAGAACAGAAATGAAACAAGAAATTAAATATTTTTTTAAGACTACATATTTGGGGTTTCTGGGTTTTTTTGTTTTCACTTAGTTTCACTTGGTTCAGTAGTGAAACAGCACCACCATTGCAGATGTGACAAAAGGAATGAGTTTGGCTGGTTGGAATCACTTTCACCTCTCTGCACGACAAATGTTTGAAAACATTTTTTTTCTTTGTGGAGAAATTCAATGTGAATGGTAAAAGTGGTTTTCGTCTCAGGTGTCAATGAAAAGTACACACCTTGGCTGACAAACATTCAGCCAAAAAGGATTTTTACTGGAAAATGCTGTAGTTCAGTGTCATATTTCTCCAGTTCTTGTCAGTAGGAACCTTCCGTGTCACACAGTGTTGTGCAGTGTCCCCATCTCTGTGATGGAGGTTGTGAATCCTAGAAGTCCTGGACAATAAAGAAAAGAATGGGCCACAGAGAAAAATGCAGTCATAAGACCACTACAGGCCTACAGCAACACTTTCCAAATATGCTGTCTTGGACAGCTTGGGCTTTCTAGCAAACCCAAAATTTTCAATAGAAAAAGAGCTAAATTAAAAACAGTCAACATTTCATTCTTCAAAAATTAACTTCAGCTGAAAAATGGGAAGTACCTGTAAACTAGACACAAAAAATCATGTGCAACCAAAAAGAACATAGCGGAGAGTAAGAGTCTAGGATCATTGTGCGGATCACAGTGGGTTCTTTATGTGGGGTCACTAAGAGCTTCATTAAACACCTGAAAGCTTGCTTTTTCCTGTTTGGGGGGGGGGGGTTATACTGGATTCTGTTTTGATTTCTTTCCTCTCAATGTTTGTTTTCAATCAGTCTCTTCTAAGTTCAAAATACAGCCATTTACAGTTATACTGTGTTTCCTACTATAATTATCTTAAAATCATCAAATCTATCATGTTGTTGAAGAACAGAGGGAACAATCATTCTTTTAAAATTTTGGTATGGTACAGATGCCAAATGTAAAGCTCAATGTCCTCATTTCATTTACATGAGACACTATCTGTAGCCAGCAAATCATTACAGGCCAAACACACACTTCTCTTTTTTACTCCAAAATTTGTCAATATTTGTCAGTGATATGATATGATATGATATGATATGATATGAGCATTCATTTTCACACTGATTCAAGTTTGAAGGTGAATGGAAAAAATACACCATTATGTTATATAGAAAGCTGACCATGGAGACTTGCAGAAAGAACTTGCAATGTTGAGTGTATGGATGATAAAATGACAGAGGGAGTTCAATTTATATAAATGTGTTATGCATGGGAAAAAATGACCTAACTGTATACTCACAAAGATGAGCCCTAAACAAGCTATTGCAGTCAGATAAAAGACCGTAGAATTATTATGGCTCTACAAGAACATCAGTTCAATTCTCAGCGACAAGTCAAAAAGGCAATCTGAACATTAGGAAGACTAGTAGAGAACAAAGCAGAAAATGTAACTATAGACTAACTGTGTAAGTCAATAATGTGCCTATCAAAAGCTATTAAACATAAAGACACAATCTCTGTCTCAGTAAAACACTGACTGCAGATCAAGAGATGGCTTTGGTAGCCCCGTTCTCACAGTTCTTTCCTACCTATTTCTTATCAGCCAGCTGTAGACCTAGAAGAACTTTTTCCCTGACCATGACTGTCCTTAAGTTCTAAATCACAGCCTTACAATCAGCTTTGCAAGGATAGACTATTGTGTCCAATAACATCAGTTAGGTTCTGTATAAATTTTGCCTTGCAAAATAGAGCAGCTGCCATCCAGCAAATGGCTAGATGGGCAAAAGCAGTTGTCTTTCACAGCTGGAGTCATAACTCTCAAAGCACATATTGGCAATGGTATCATTCAGACAACCCAAACACACCAGTGTTCTTGATGATTCACGGAATTAAAAAAAAAAAATTGTATTTTTTCTTTAAGCTTTCTTCAGTAAAATGTTCTTCCTATGTGAAGTAAAAGCAGAATAAACAACAAAGATTTATTTCTTGTTTGCTTAAGCAGAATATGTCTATTCTCTTTCACAGTAAGGCGTTTTTATACTATCACCACAATTATTTCTTAATCCTAAAATGTTTGCTTATGAAAATAAATTGTGGATTTCCTATATTTAGATGAGGAGTAATACTTAAAAGTTAGATTTTTAATGATTTAAATACATAAAAATATGTCCAATTACCAGCTCAGCTTTGCTTATAGGGTTTTGTGGGTTTAGGGGTTTTGGGTGTGTGTGTGTTTGTTTTCTGTGTAATTTCTTAGGACAAATCCAGCAATGGTTTATCAGCTTTACTCTGCCCACTAGTGGGACTCTACAGGAGCCTTTCTGCAATATGGGATGAATGATATAAGCAATGCCTGATATGTTCTTCTGGATGTGTTTTTCTCCTTCCAGGTTGTAGCTATGGAAATACACTTTAAAATTGTAGAAATACACATAACAGCTGAATAAAAATTAAAAAAATTAATCAATGGCTGTGCTTCCTAAGTGCTAGTCTTTCCAAAACAAATGAAGAACTCAGGCCTATGCACATTTATAGACAGTATTTAACTCTGCAATTTCATTTACCTCACTTAATAATGCTAGGTATCTGCCTATTTTTCCTAGTATTGGGCTGGAAAAAAGAAAAAGACAAAAAAGCTGGAAGTCAACAGTGAAAAGAGACTTGTGATACTTTGGAAATCTTATTCTATGTGCAACAGAATGTGTAGGGCATTGCTAATATGTGATCAGAATGCACGTTTATGAAGAGGAAGTATTTTCATGTATCTACATATATCAAATTATCCATGTTTCACTATAAACAGAGATGTTCTTTGACACACAATATGTTTGCAAACTGAAAATAAAACAAAAATCCTCATCATGTTATTGCTCTATCACATAATCCTTATCAGTCCTCTCTTGTAGTCTTAATTGGGCTACATTTTCTTTTCTGTTCTGCTTATGAAATGTCTCCTGCAGTTCAATGGGGTTTTGCATGGGTATTCTCATCATGCAATGTCTATTGAAGTAAGATTCTGTATCTGTAATGTTAGTAATATAATTAGAATAACAAGACATTATAAATTAAGTATGGAAAATAGAGATTAGTAGGTGGATGCTAAGTTTGGTAAAAAACTCAGCCAAGAGAAATAAGAATAGATGATGCTATAAAAGAAAGCATCAGTCACAGGGAAGTTATTTATTTCAAAACAGATCTTAATACCTTCCTAAATGTGAGTGAAGTATGAGTTTAATTCATGATAGTTTAGAGGACAAGAGGACAAAAATATACGGTGTGAACTGAAATACATAGCTGTGGGCTTGGGGATTAATAACAAAAACCCCTCCTATAACCTTGAAACTTAGCAGAAGCACTGTAAAGGAGAAAAATCTGGCTGCACCAGCTGATCTCAGAATGGCTGTGAGCTGTCAATATGAAACCAGCATTACAAAGGCAAATATAATTTGCCAATCATCTCAGTCATATTATTTACAAAAGAACAGTAATACATTGTATAAGGCTCCAGTGAAACTGAATTTAGCATACAACACATAATTCTAATTGCTGATATTTAGAATAGATTGATGGAACCTGAAAGAAACACAAAGAAGAGACCTCTCTAATGATCACCAAAATGATGACCTGATCATACAAAAAGAGGCTAAAAGAAGTTTTTCAGTTCACAAATTACTAAGTAGGGGTGTATTTCTGTAAATACACAAAGAAGAAAACATTCAGGGTAGAAGCTATTTAAGTCCATCTATTTAACACAGAACCATCAGTTGGACTACATTTTATATTGTGCTTCTTTATTAAATGTTCACTGCAGTTCAACTGAGTTTTGCAAGACTAGATCTCAGAGAAATATGGCTAATTATGCAATGCAATCAATTGAGGTTAGTCTCCTCCGAAAATAAACTGTTCACGTGATAATTGCACTTTACATTCTTTAATTATAAAATATGAGGTCCAGAACACTGTTTTTCAGTGTCTGAAATCCTTACTACCTCATTATATCAGGTGACTGTCAGACAGAGCGCCACAATCTGTATTTCCAAATACTAACCCAACCTTACACTCTCTTAAATTGCTATGTCCTTGTTGGAATGAGCTGGCAATGGGATTTTTCTCTTTTGCTGATTTGGGCCAGCCAAACTGCACTACACATTTAGTTTAACTCCTCTGAATCTTATATTAAATACCTTTTCAGTAAATGGTATCACACTGTGTATTTTAATGCAATACAGTCTTTTTCATTAAAAGGAATTTTCTTTAGTGTTATTGACAGAAATGCCTTAAACTTCAACTTTAGTTCCACCTAATCAGTAGGTTTTATAATAAACAGAAAATAAACGTCCTAATAATTTTAATAAAACATGATTCCCATTCCCTTCTAATTTTTCAAACCACCTCTTCTAAACGTAGAATTCTTTTCAAAAGAACTCAGAAGAGATAATTACCACCGGTGGTTCCACCAGCTCTAGGCAGTCAGCAGCACAGCAGGATCTTTCTAAGGAAAAGACTGAAAACACGATTGAAATGCATTCCTGGTCATACACATAAGCAGATAGTCAAGCAGTAAGTTAGTGTTAGTTGGATACATATAACGATTGCTGACAGACAGTCTTGTCAAACTATACTATGCCTAAATTTTTTTTCATCTTTTTGTGTAGATATTCCACTGACATCCATGTTGTTCGATATAATGTTGTATACGCTTTCAGTAAGATTCACCATAATATTAAACGGTTGGAGAAACAAAGGCATTTTTCCACAAGAGGGGGCTAATACTCCTTACTAGGTCCTGAGCATTAAGTTTTCTTCATCGGAAGTCTAAAACTTACGCATACCAGATTCCAGGTTAAACTTTCTCATTTAATAATATGTTCTCACTTAGCTGGTCCCTTTATGAGATACAAGAGAAATAGGAAGTCAGAGAAGTGACCAGCTTCTCTTCAGGAGAAAGCAGCAGGACGTGAGATCATTGTGACTGAGAGCGCTCTTCTGATGGAGCTTATTCCTAGAACATTTTTTTAGTGAGAACCTCTGGGCCTATCCTCATGTAATAATTATATCTTTTTAAAACCAATACTCAGTACCAAAAATCTGCTAAGAAAACCTTACTTAACTCATCTGAGCTTACACAGATGTTGAGCACACGGCAAGGGGTAAAAACTCCAGTGGTTACTGAAAGTGGTTCTATTCCCTCAAAAAATGAAGATAATTAAAATCTTTTTTCTTTCAGAACTTCTGATCTTAATTAACCAAATAGTAAAAAATCAAAATTTCCCACAGAATTCCCATTTTGTTTGTAATGTTTCATCAGAGTAAAAATTAAAGCAAAACACTTAAACTGTTTCAAAGACAGTCTGTCTAAAAAGTGACTGGAGACCCATGTCCTCTTGGCTGTGACACAGAGTTAGAAATAGTTAGAATTACAGAGTTAGAAATAGTTAGAATTATGAAAAATTCCTCCTTCTATTATTATTTTAGCACTTCTTTTATTACTATTCATGTTATTTTTTCACTGGAGAGAAGGGTTATGGGTTCTTTCTACTAAGTCAAGAATATACTGGTGTGAAAGGGCTTTGATCTCACTAACATTGCAATTTTTACCAGTCTGTACTTGCTTCAAGCTGCTGGCTGGGTCCATATCTTCAAAAAATTTAAGGATACTTGGTGGCTGAGTTAACATGTGCATTTAGAAAAACATACCAAATAAGCATTATTTATTACTAAACCTTCTAGGTCTTAAAAAGTTATTGAATTCTCAATATAATGTATGTAGTTTATTTTCTTTTTCCCATAGATATAATGCTGGACAGCTGGTCATCTGTAACTTAACAGTCAACAGACATTGCCTCATAGGCATTATCACGTGAAAGTACATTATATACAAAACTTTTTCTTAACAATATGACACATAAAATATACTTATACAACTCAGAGCTACAGTGGTCCATGATGCAGAGAGGCTTTAGAATGCGAGTGGTAAAAGGAAATTTCTGATGGCTATTGCTTAGAAAAAAGCTCAAGTGCTTCGAAGGACGTGAAAGAAAGCCTGGAGTTCAGGGTGGCTGAAGAAGACAAAGCAGAATGGAATGAAACATTACTGCAACATGTGATTAGCAGAAGCTGAGGCCTTGGAAAGTAATACAAAATTTCAGAACAGAGTAAATACTTTAAAAAAATACTTACAATTTTTCTAAGTACCTAAACCCATGGTTTTAGGTTACGCAACTGCCTAACAGCTCTGGCAAGATACTAGTTAAATTGACACACCTTGGTAAATATTTGCATTACAGGTTACAACAGAACTGCTCATTCTCTGTGTTAACTTGCACAGGCTGTACTTTCATATGATTGTTTCCCCACTGCACAATGTATTTACTATTATAAATTGTGCTAATACCATGCAAAATGCTAACATTAAACAAATAGTGGTAAAACTCCAAGTTCATCCTCAAAATCCCATTGTGCTAGTTTTCGTTGCAGGGTTAAATATAGAATGCCATGCTAGATAGTTGTGACTCATTTTCCTCCAATACTTTTATAAAGACTGACTTTGGCCTTGAACTTTATGTTTCACTGAGAATTCTCCAACAATTTTATTTTTAACATAAAGTTATCGTTTAAACTTTAATTTTTTTAATACTTAAAACAACTGAACATTAGAAGGAAATGGGTTTTGGCTGGTTTGTCTGAATATTGTAAATGTCATCCTTTGTACATACAATTTCAAGACCTCTCTAGTGTCAGCCATTCAGGTAATGATTTTAGTATACTACACATGATCGCATTATTGTTAAGTCTTTCAGAATGTTTTTAACATGAAGTAGCCTCTTGTAAGAAAAGATCTGCCATGCAATTTTGTCTGTCAGGTCTGTATTGGGGCCAGTACAGTTTAATATCTTCATCAATGACGTAGACATTGATCAAGTGCACCCTCAGCAAGTTTGCAGGTGACACCAAGCTGAGTGGTGCGGTTGACATGCCAGACGGACGGGATGCCATCCAGAGGGACCTGGACAAGCTGAGAAGTGGGCCTGTGTGAACCTTGTGAGGTTCAACAAGGCCAAGTGCAAGGCCCTGCGCATGGGTTGGGGCAACCCCCAGTATCAATCCAGGCTGGGGGATGAAGGGATTGAGAGCAGCCCTGCCGAGAAGGACTT
>NW_008825300.1:559636-562299 GCF_000699105.1 Pygoscelis adeliae | reverse complement strand
GCAGCCCAGAAGGCCAATCGTATCCTGGGCTGCATCAAAAGAAGCGTGGCCAGTAGGTCAAGGGAGGTGATTCTGCCCCTCTGCTCCACTCTACTGTGTCCAGCTCTGGAGCCCTCAGCACAGGAAAGACATGGACCTGTTGGAGCTATGAGGAAAGGCTGAGAGAGTTGGGGTTGTTCAGCCTAGAGAAGAGAAGGCTCCCGGGGGACCTTATTGCAGCTTTTCAAAACTTAAAGGGGGCTTATAAGACAGAGGAGGACAGGCTTTTTAGCAGGGCCTGTTGCAACAGGACAAGGGGTAATGGTTTTAAACTAAAAGAGGGTAGATTCAGGCTAGATATAAGGAAGAAATTTTTTACGCTGAGGGTGGTGAAACCCTGGAACATGTTGCCCAGGGAGGTGGTGGATGCCCCACCCCTGGAAACGTTCAAGGTCAGGTTGGACGGGGCTCTGAGCAACCTGATTGAGTTGAAGATGTCCCTGCTTATTGCAGGGGGGGTTGCACTAGGTGACCTTTAAGGGTTCCTTCCGACCCAAACTGTTCTATGATTCTATGATTCCCAGCTTTGACAGACTTGAGGTCTGATAAGTACTTCTCTAAAGGACACTGCAGGAACCAAATAATTTGTAATATCTGTATATTAAAACTGTATTACCTGGGCTCTTAAAAAGCTATGATATCTGCACTTTCACATAGCTAAGGATACAGCAGCAAAGCTCACCGTGCTCAGAATCCTGCTTTCTGCACAATAGCTTTGTCTTTAGTTTCCTCTGTTTAATCTACACTTATCTCTGAAATATCTCAAGACCACTGGGGCTTTGTTGGTGCCCCATGCCTGTCAGTGTTTAAAAGGCATTTGGGCAATGCCCTTAATAACATGCTTTGACTTTTGGTCAGCCCTGAAATGGTCAGGCAGTTGGACCTCAAAGTCCAAAGTTGGACCTTTGATCTATCCTCAAAGATTCTTAGGTGACTAACTTCAACTGATACCTTTAGTGCCTTTCAGGATCTAAGCTTGAATATCTGAGAGTAATTCTGTTAATTCTGCAGGAATTAGAATATGTTCTTTGTGCAGTTAAACCAAAAATAAGAATCTAGCATGAAATCATTGACTCTTCTTGAAGTGAATTAATCTGCTTGCTCAAAAACAATCTCCAGCCTGGTCTAATCAGTGTTCAGATTAGTTTTCTGTTGCAACGTTATAGAAAGCTGATTTATAAAACTACTTCCACCTCGTAATAATGAATTCACTTTCATGATGTGACCTTGTGTTTCAAGCCTGTCGTGCATTTTTATGACCACGTATAAACACTTGAATATGGTGATTTCTAATGGAAATGCTGAGAAACAATTACTTACGGTTTGTAAATGGCTCCCCATAATGCTCAAGTGCAGTTACCATAAAATAGGATGCCTCCTGATTATTTATCCAACATCATTTCATTATTCTGCAAATAGTGTTCTGCAAACATACTTTTAAAGCAGGTGTTGCACCTTGCCTACTTAACCTGGGCCTTGCCCTGCCTAATTCAATACAAGTTCTGTTATAAATGATACTGCGGAAATAGCAAAGTACAGACAATTAATTCAGTTATCTACAGCAAGAAAACTAGGAAGCTTGAAGTAAAAGGCACCAGGCCAGTCCACACCTACTGTGTTGTAAAAATTTCAGTTTATAAAGTGACTGAGGCTTGGCAAAAAATGGGTTTATCCAAGATTTGTTACTCCTTTGTACAGAATTTCTTGCTTATGTGTGGACATTAAATCACTTAATGAAGAATAATTGCTAAAATCTAACAAATACTGGTCAACAACACATTTAAGCAAGCACT
Organism: Pygoscelis adeliae; assembly: GCF_000699105.1. Taxonomy (NCBI): domain Eukaryota; kingdom Metazoa; phylum Chordata; class Aves; order Sphenisciformes; family Spheniscidae; genus Pygoscelis; species Pygoscelis adeliae. The sequence continues at coordinate 560,467 of NW_008825300.1, read as the reverse complement.
TGCCCTTGGATAAGGTAGTCTTAACTAAATATAAGATGAGATAAAACATCTCCCTCAAAAGAGAATGTGCTTGCAAGGCACTAAAAAAATTAATATTGCACTGTCATTTTAATGAACCAATGTACAATACAAAGCTGACTGAATCTGCTCAGAACGGCACCTTGAGTACGAAGCAAATGCAAGCAAAATGCACAGCAATGGAAGAGATGCAGCTCCTATGGAACAGCTACCGTGAAAGGGAAGAAAGGAAGAGCAGCTCCTGACGCTTCACTACAGGAGACTCTTTCATTATCTGCACCAAGATCTGCATGTCCAAAACTATATTATTGGGCTTTGCCCTGAACATTCTTTGCTCCAAGTAATTTTGACTTGCTTCTCACAATGAAATTTACTGGTGTCATAATATGCACTGTCATATTTATTATTAAGGAAACTACCACTGAAAAGATGATATTCATCGCAAGGAAATCAAGAACCCTGGTACCTTAAAAACTCAGGCCTTTTTTAAACATTGGATATTGTAGGTAAACTCTAATGGTATGAGAATTATGTGCTCATCATTTCTATCCAGCATAAACTTGCATCAAAATATTAGTCCTAAATACTTTAATTACCTAATAAAAGAGGGAAGGCAGGAAGACAGGAAGACAGGAAAGAAGGCAGGCAGGCAGGCAAGAAAGAAAGAAAGAGAGAGAGAGAGAGGGGGAAGAGAGGGAAGAGAGGAAGGAAGAGAGGAAGGGAGGAAGGGAGGGAGGAAGGGAGGAAGGAAGGAAGGAAGGAAGGAAGGGAGGAAGGGAGGGAGGGAGGAAGGAAGGGAGGAAGGGAGGAAGG
>NW_008825300.1:545955-559573 GCF_000699105.1 Pygoscelis adeliae | reverse complement strand
AGAAAGAAAGAAAGAGAGAAAGAGAGAAAGAGAGAGAGAACGAAAGAAAGAGAGAGAGAGAGAGAAAGAAAGAAAGAAAGAGAGAAAGAGAGAAAGAGAGAGAGAACGAAAGAAAGAGAGAGAGAGAGAGAAAGAAAGAAAGAAAGAGAGAAAGAGAAAGAGAGAAAGAGAGAGAGAGAGAGAGAGAGAGAGAGAGAGAGAGAAAGAAAGAAAGAAAGAGAGAAAGAGAGAAAGAAAGAAAGAAAGAAAGAAAGAAAGAAAGAAAGAAAGAAAGAAAGAAAGAAAGAAAGAAAGAAAGAAAGAGAGAAAGAGAGAAAGAAAGAAAGAAAGAAAGAAAATAATAAATTTGAGGGAATTAGAGTTATATTTCTATTATGAAATGCCTGCTCAACCATCTGTCACAGCTGAGGAGTGCCATTTTAATCCTGGAGAGGTTCTAGTCAATGCAGGATCAACAAAATTTCACTGTCAGTGAGTGCCTTTTAAAGCAAGGACTACATGGATATGGTCCATATGATCATATTTCTGCCAAGGAACTGAAATTACAGAATCATAGTCTGTAATGAGTGAGTAACTAACCAAAGTGATTTCTAGGATCAAGGAGTAAAGAAGAGCAGATGACAAAAACCACCTGATCAGACCTATACATTGCTCACTTTCAGAGCCAGTAGGTAGGTTCTTAATCACAGCCTCATCTGAAATTGGTGGTAAATCACTCAGACTTGATTTATCTATACACCCAAAAGAAAGTGAGTATCATTTCTAGAAATGGAAATTTATAGAATATAGTGAAAGAAGGCAGAAACCCACTTAAATAAGCAGTAACACATCAAAAAAGGACTCAAAGTATTACTAATATACTTTAGTAAAGGGGGAGAGGGAATAATAGGGATCTGAATATTTTCAATTCTTTTTCCTGTATAGTTCTTCCCATTTGTTAAAATCATCATTTATTTGCAAAGTGTTGGGAAAATTTCTTTTATTTTTTCCTGTTTTGGGTTTTTTGTTTTTTTTTTTTAATGAGAAAACACTCTGCTGTGCAGTAGAGACCCCTAGAAACAGATTTTCCTGTTTTGTTATGGTAGCTGTAGCCTAGCAGAATTATTACATACTGAAAATTGAAGGATTTGTTTGTCTGATGTATGATACATAAATACCACTACAGATGTCAGAGAAGTGTATAAGGAGTTATACAATACAGAAACACAGTGATTTGGTACATATCTGAATTTTTCTTTAGAGTATGTGAACACTTGAAATTAAGAAAACAGTGTAATGAAATTATAAAAAAACAGGAAAGCAAGTAACTTTTGAGCAGTTTCCAGCCATGTTTTCATCTGCATGTAGAGAAATAAACTACTCTGTGGGTTGGGTTTTTTTTTTGTTATACATTTTAAACTAACATAACGAGAAGCATTTCCAGTAACATATACTTCAGCAGCTCTTTGTACTTTTTGAAATACAGCAATGCACTATTTAGAGAGACAGAAGCAAGTGCTGCTTCTTTCACACCCAGGAGACAGACGCCTGAAGGAATCTGCCTGTGGAGGACAGACAGGCAGAGTTATTCAGAAAGCTCATTTAAAGGCAATTGCCAATTTTTTTAAATTATGAAAGGACATTCTTTGCCAACATCAGCTGTGAGGAAAGAAAGAGAAAAACCATAGTATTTTTCTTCAATACGGAACAAAGGAAATACTAGAGCAAGAAAAACAGTGTTAGTGTTCCTTGCAAAGCTTTGTAGCGTTTGAGTATTACTTAAGGTTGAACCCATCAAGGCAGTTGCTGCCTATATGAATACATAAGCTTTCATTTTAAAAAAAAGTGTGTCTATTTTCTGCAGCTGCCAAGATAAGCTAGAACACATGACCTCAGTGAACCTGAAAGATTCCCAGGCAGGGGGCTAATTAAAATTCCATCCACTACTACAAACTGTTTCCTTGTTTGTTTGATTATTTTATGACTTCTCATGATTTCTACGCAGCCTTAGTCATGACTTTTGAACGTTTAAGATGAGCACTACCAGAGCAATTTTATTCCTAATGCTACATCACTTCTCTGCACCACTGCCCAGCGCCTGCTGAAAACCTTCACCAGCTTCCAGAGTAATTTTTGGCAAAAAATGATGCCACCTACTTATGGGTGTAGTGAGGCATGAAGTACATCTGTCCCTGCTGTGGTCCCTGCAATGTGAATTTGGGATAGGATGAACAATGATCTTATGCCCATTTCCTGATGCATGCTCTGACTGAAATGTTATACTAGCATGTATAGCAGGTCTACCAGGATGGAGTTGCGTGTGTCACTCTTGTGTTCCTAGAACACATTCTTTCAATTTAACAGAATTAACAACTTTCTGGTTTGAAACACTTGCTATTTATGGCAGCCTGGCAGACAATGATGGTTCACATAGATTTTCTCCATGATAAATTTTTTCTCATTTTTATAATAATCACTCTATTTATAAGTTCTGACACAGGAAACTCTTAAGGTACTGCTTAAGAATGCTGCTACCCTTTCTCCATTGGCGAAGGTGTTAATACAAACTTCAATGTTTAACTTATCTGAAGTTAACTGGATTGCTTCTCCATCTTCCAATTGCAATCAGTGATTACTTGATGACTCTATGAAGTTACAGCTCATTCATACAGTCCATCACTTATATCATCGACTGTGGAAGAGTCAATTTCCAGAACACAAATTATTTCTGTGTTGTTTTAATAGTAGATGGATAGATGGAAAAGATCTCTTTTGTGTCGTAGTGCAATATTCTGAGCTGAAATTTCTTAGGGGAACTTTACATTGCTTGAAATTATGAACTCAATCGGATACTGCAATTTTGAGATCCTTAATTTGTCTAAAGAGATCCTTTTTTTTCTTTCCAACTGATGAGATGCATTGATTAAGGCTTATGATGGAAAGCAGATCAGCTATCAATCGCAAATCTTCAGGAGGTTGAAAAAAATGTGGACTGTTGCTCATGGAAATCAGGTATTGAGAAATAGTCAAATCTTTGAAAAGTTAGTTAGACAAAAGTGTTTCATTGAGTTTGAAGGCAGCAGTCCTTTTCACAAGAACATGAACCAGTCCAAACCTGTGAATCTTACTTGTAAGGGGAAATACTTTAACCATGTTCACATACGCATTTTGGAGCAGTGTTCTGGTTAGTTTAAGTAATCTGATTAACAGTTCCAAATTTTAAGTTTGGAAAAAACAACAGTAATAGTCCATAATGTCTAATGCCTCTTTTCTGGAAATAGCCAGTCCTTGTTTCAGGTTACAAACCAAAACAAAAAGTAAAGAATGAACCAATAACCAGAAGCCTGAATGGAGTTTTTTGTACCCAAAAACCTACCTTTGCAGAAAATAGTTTAACATACTGGTCAAAATTTCCTATATTTCCTGAACTCCTACATTCCTTAAGAATTTTCTTTTTGGTGTCAACTGTCATAATTATCTATATCTTTCAGACAGACTCAAGCAATGTTAAAGTAATTAACCTGAATAAAATGTAATGACTCATATTCATCATATTTTTCCTGCATCCTGAAGTTCCAAAACTATCCTTTCATTAGACCAAAATAAACCTTGTCAATAACACTGTTAATTCAGAGCATATGGTAATGAACTTTTTGTTCAATGGTGAACATAAGCAAAAGGCTTTCTTTACTCTATTCTGCCTTATAGTCTGACAATTTTACCATGAATTTTTTTCTCACATTGAACAAGAAGACCATCCTATTTTCTTTTTTTTTTTTTAATCCTGGATACAAGAACTCATGGACAAAAATCAACAGTTTTGGAAATAGACTTGATATACTTAAATTTAAAAATACTTTTTTTACAGATGTTGTAGTACGTAGTGGCTTTGGATCAAGTTGGGAATACAGCTCAGGAGTCCCTTAAAATTTCATGTTCTGATCTCAGCCAAAACCAAAGTTCAGAAGAATAGGGTTTTTGGGGTTTGTTTTTTTTTTTTTTTTTAGAAAAGTGCAGTAGCCTTCATTTAATCTCAAGGGTCTGATTTGAACCATATCCAAAGTGCAAGTCAGCACCAATTTTTTTATTTTATCCATATCTACTCAACTACATATCTACTTATCTACATCAAAAGACTTAAGAGCTGATTCTCTGTTATGTTACTGTTCTTTTATACAAGTTGAATGGTATATAGGAGTCTGAAGAAGAGCAGGAATAGTTCCCTGCTGAGAAAATATCTTCAGTACAGAGCTGATATGCAAGAAGTCTACCACACATTGCTCAGATCCTCTCAGATAGAGGACGAGATAAATATATGGAGCTGGAAGATGGAGAAGACAAAGGACATAGATGAAGAACATATCACAGTTGTTGGTCTCTGTTTACTGTGATTCAAAGTAAACATGTCATATTAGAGCCAAATCAGGACCTGTTTTAATTTCTCTCTTATGTTGTATAATATTCCCAGAGACTGAGGGGCCAACTTCATGAGCCTTAACAGAAACAAAAGAAAAAAATCATTGAACCTTAAAAGATTTTTTGTTTGGTAGGATTAAAAACTTGAATTTTCCTGGGAAAATGGAAAAATGGGGAAATATTATGTGGCCTTCATGCACAGAAGCTCCAAAGGTGTTTCAGGTAAGTGTAGATTTTTATTTTAATCAAACATTTCTAGCAGGTATGTTTTTGCCTTTCTTGCCTTGAGAGTTACATAGCACACTGGAAACCCAATTATTTGTTTAATGACCTCTAGAAATTCCTTTCCAAAAAACAGCAGGGCCATTTCACAGCAGTTAAAGATAATCAATGGAGTGATTATTCCACTATGATATCAACTCAGTCTTCAAGGAGAATTTGGTTATTACACAAGAGTCTTTCAGTATAAGAAAGCAACTCGAGCTACACTGTACTTCCAGTGGTAATATTAAAATTCATAAAACTAAAGAAAAATCTAATTAATGTTGTAACCGAGTGTATGAAAAGAAAAGAAATACTGGTTGCAATATTCGTGGAGTTAAATTAGGCTACTGTGGGTCTACATAAAGAGTCCCCATTCTATTTTCAGTTCTAACATTAGTGCAATGGTGCAACATTGATGTTCCTCCAAATCTACATCACTGTAACTTACTACAGAATCCATATAAAATAGTGCCTATCAAATATATGCTTATATATTTGCCAATGAAGCAAAGAATTGAAAAAGCCTCACTCTTAGTGATCCTTAGAACCTTAGATTAAAGGATTATTAGTCTTAGTGGTTTTTTTTCCTTTCTAAATCAAATCCAGATAGGCTAGGATACATAGCCAGCAGATAATCTGCTATTGCTGGAGTTTCTGCTTCAGGTTTGTTTGTTTTTTTCTTCTCCTTCCCCTTTTTTAAGTTGTATTATTACTGACAGGTCTTCTTTCCTTACCCAGGATGGGACTTTATTATAGCTAAGAAGCTAAAAATGTTATGAAGGGGAATGGAATAAGTTCCTGTAAATTAGTAGTCAGGAGCCAAGTTTTCATCCTCATTGGTCTGAATGGTTGTCAGCCTGAACTAAATGTATGAGGGAAGGAAACGAAATACTGTAACTATACTGTTATGTTGCTCAAAGATATCATTCTCTATGGACGTAATTCTCCTGTACGGATAAAGCCTTCCTATCCCATAGCAGAGCAGGAGCCAATTTTAGAGCCTTTCCAACAATGGCATATTACTGATTGCAATGAAAGCCCATTGAGGCCTACTGTTTGAAAGCACACTTGCAGTAGGTTATGAAGAGAAGAGACGACGAGATGAGCACAGGAAGGTGAACAGGGGGTTCATTACAATTCTTACACCATGACCTTTGTGCAAACAGTGCTGCAACAGTGCTTGCAGGAGGTCAAACAGCCTTGATTCTCACAGTAGATTTATTTGATGTGTCTTATAGGCTCTCGCTATCTTCAACGAGCGGTGCACCAAGACACACATAGATACAGGAACTCAGTACAGCTACAGAGGACATCCTTTGGCTCTGGAATCCTTCATGTTCATCTTCCTTTGAACACTATCCCTTCAACAGTTCTTTCTACTGTGTCCATGGGATTTGGTGACTCCTTGGTATGCTTGACCTTTCAGAGCAATAAATAGGGCAGGAGGATCACTCCTTAGCAGATTCAGCTCTTTGTTTCCAGACCTGGCACTGTGTTTTCTATATGCTATTTTACTCACTAGCACCTGCAGAATTCATTGGTTAAACATAACATAAAACATAGCACTGTTTATGGTGATCAGTGTTTGCACTATGGATACCTGAGATGTTTCCATCCATCCCCCTTTTCAGAGTACAATCCAGTTAGATCTTACCCTTTCAAATGAGCAGTTCTATTCAATACTAGAATGTTATGAAAGGTAATGTTGTCTGCCAACAAGACAAATAGCCATGCTTTGCCTCCAAGGAAGTTCAATATAAATAGCTTCTTGATAGTCATCAACAAAAAGAGTTCATCAACATAAAGATTACACATGGAATTTAGGAAAAACAGCCAAAGAATGCACATATTGATTACAGAAAAATACAAGTGTAAAATTCAAGCATTTCAATCCAAAGTAGAATCAAAATATTTGAAAAAGAAAGCCAGTCTAATGGAATGACTATGAAAGTTATTTCAGAATTGTATTATATGCAGTTATCTTTATTTCAAATTAAATACATAAACTTAAGCTTTTTTTAATTAAATCATTTGAACTTCAAAACCATATGTTGGTAAGAATTTGTTTTCAAAGCATTTTGGTGGGGTTTTATTTTTGTAAAAAAAATTTTATAACAAAGACTATGAAATGGGAAAAAACTGTCAGGTAATAACAGGTTGCTTGGTAACAGCAATTTGATTGGAAAGTATCTTTCAAAATGTACAATGATAGTTGTCCTTGCAATGGTAGAATTTCCTGATGCAACACTGTCTGTAAAAGCTATTGAAAATATGACTGAGGAGGAAGAAATGGTTTGACCCTGAATAATTTAGGATTCAGTTGCTTATGAGGTGTTAAAAAAAATCTAAATATTTTTTAAACAAGCCTACCACCTTTACTTAAACAAACAGACAAAAAGGTAATACAAGTTTCAGCTCAAAAGCAAAATAAGTCCTTGGAATCTGCAATGACACAGTTCAAATTACCTATATAGTTTTGAATAAGAAGTTGCTTTCTGATGCAGTGCACTTCTTGAGTGTAAGCGGTGACTGTGATTTTGCATGTGACTAAATATGAGAGAGAGACATCCATGCTTCAGAATGCTAAAGATTTTTAAAATTTCCTTTCAAATTAGGAGTTATTTTTTGTGTAATTAAATCTCACAAGTTATACATCAGAAACTTCTAGTGTATTTTTTAGGTCCTACAACAGAAATTACATGAATTCTATACTTAGATGCATTTCTCCATTATTTACAACATGCCAATATTCTATCCCAACTTTCTCTGAAAGTACAGAAATAAATAATTCATAGAGGCTTTTTACTTAAGGGTCAATCCTTTGTGAAAATAGTCCAAAATTAATAGAGATGCAGGTTGTGTGAAACCAATGCCTTGAACAATTTTTGGCCACACAAATGTTTTATTGACTGAGAACACCACCTTTCTTCAAAAGTTCTGGTAGAAAAATTAACAGCTGCTGTGAGGGATAAAGGCAGAGGCATTGCAGAAGAAAGTATATACACATAGGGCCGCTAAGATGATTAGGGGATTGGAGTGACTGTCATATACAGAGAGGCTGAAAGAACTGAGATTTTTTAACTGGGAGAGAAGACATCTCGGGGGGCAGGGGGGGAGGCATTTGTCAATGTGTTTAAGTACCTGAAGGGACTGAGAAAACATGATGCAGCCAGATTCTTCTCAGTGGTACACAGTGAAAGGACAAGAGGCAATGGGCACAAACTGAAACACAGGAAATTCCATTTAAACATGGGGAAAAATACTGTAAGAGTGGTCAAACACTGGAACAGGTTGCCCAGAGAGGCTGTGGAGTCTCCTCCACAGGATATGGTCCTGGGCAACACTATAGCTGATGCTGGTTGAGACGATTGGGTTGGACTACAGGATCTCCAGGTGCCCCTTCCAACCTCAACCATTCTGTGATTATATGTGGAAACTACTGGGAATAAATGACTATCAAGTCTTAGTTAAAACATGGTTTGGTGAGAACTTATTTCTGCTGTCCAAACTTAAAGGTTGAAGAAATGTAGTCATATCTGTCCTGTAGCAATCATTGAAACATGCCAGAAACTTCCTTGTGTCGTCCATAGAAAGGTGGCTTCTGAGCCTTGGCAAAGGTTATACACTTGGACTCTTGCAGCTGAGAGAAATAAAATGTGCTTACTTGTATTTGATGCTTATACCAGTTGGACAAAAAAACTTGGCTAATAAGATATCAAGTCCCTGATTGAGATAAATGAGGCAATTCACATTTCTAAAGTTAACTGTTTAAGTGTCTTCAGAGATTGTCAGTTAATATCCATAATTTCAAGTCTAATTTCACAATATAAGATGTGAAATCAAAGAAGTACAGTCCAGGAGTCAAGCACATAGCTGGACATTAAGTTTTACCTTGGTGTAATAGTGTGTTTCGCTGTTGAGCTGACAGTAGCAGCAATCACTTGAAGCAGCCTGACACTTTTTTCTGATTGGCACCAGTCAATCAGGCTGTCTGCAGTCCTGTCAAAACATTTGCTATTCCCCCCACTAGAGTGCACAAGAGTTTCAAAAGTGGAAATTAGAAGTCTAAGTGCTGTAAGTGTGTTGAAAATTTACTTCATTACTTCTAGGAGGAAATCCAATTTTAATTAAAATCACCAGGTAATGAAGAAGATGACTGTGTCAGTGACTAATTACCCTCACTGTTTTACAGATACTACCAATTCTGAAAATAAATTGTATCAAATTTTAAATTATTTAATACAATGGTGACTGCAGTGCTAAAATACATCATAGCAGCTAGAGAAAAAAAAAATCAATTGGACGACTTGGTTGTTATTATTAAGACAACATGAATTGCTAAGGACAAATTATGCCAATGTCACTTCTTTTGTCCTGGATGGAAAAATTAGGCACTGCAAAGTGTATCTACACAGCATTCAACTGGCAGAAAGAAGGAGTTATATGTAGAATATATTTTAAAACCCACCTACTTGCTGCCTTTTAGAGTATTAGACTTTCATGTACATGGAGTCTCATTTGCTCTGAAAGGTAGCCCCTAGCCACGCCTGGGACCATGCTTATAGGCTTATCATCTATATGGCACATGATCCTGACCTTGGGGACTACCTTAGTGAAGTCTCTAACACGCAGTGCAGATGTATCCACTTTCTCCTTACTGTAGGCACTTATTTGTCAGCATATCCACAATAAAGGGTTATATCTTATAGAACATAGCTGGCGCTAAGACCACAAACACTGAACCCGAACACAGCCAGGATGGTGAATTTATACATCACTGCTCTTTCAGAGACCTCAGAGCCACACCCCACAGCGATAGAGTAGTGGTCTTAAGGATCTTTAGTAGCAATATATTGCTTGTTTTCACCCTAACATGTGACTTCTAATTAAGCTACAGCTGTTCTCACACTCTTCTACTAAATGTACCTTCACCAGGAAAAATAAAAATCTGACTGGTTCCCATTCTTACAGAGCAAGTTTTGGTTCTCAATGGACAGATGCCTAAAGACAAATTTCCAGCAACTCCTTTCTTTTCTGCTAGTGCTTTATGACTGTTGTTTTGGGTTTGGGTTTTTTTGTTCTTCATCAGGATCTGTTACAATCACCACCTGATTTAGGAATTTTTCTGATGGTAACAGAAATTAGGGCAAACACCCTGGCAAATGCTGACATACTTTGAATCAAGTCCATAATAAACAAGGAGATTAAATGATAATGGTTGGTCCTGCAGTATTCAGAGGGGATTTTGGATTATTTGTGCCATTTGATGGAACTCATGTGGCTTCTAAGTGTTCACCCTGTGTCAGTTACCTGCTGGTTTTGATGAGTATGTTTTGCATTTGTTCTGTGCCTGAATACGACAATCACATTGGTATGTTATGAAGCATGTAGTCCTTTTTACAGGTCATATTTGGACTGCATATTCTTATGCACAACTACTGGTATAGCTAAACAATGAAATATTGCTCCTTAGGATGGCTTTTGGCTGAAATGCCATTAGTAATGATATTTTCCCATTTTCAATATATTATTAGAATAATATTACCTCTTTCTTCTCATGTCATAATTATCCTCTTCAGAATGCCATTATTTACCAGTGTCTTTTTAATTTGCACAGTTTATCTCCTCTTCTAAAAAATTCTGCTCAGTTATTCTTTTCATCCTATGTGCTGATTATTATAGTTCCAATATTCAGAAGCTGAAGAGTGAATATCAAGATGGAATTTTCAAAGCTTTTACTTCAAAAGAACAGATTTATCCACTCCGCTGTAAGATCTTTGATGAAGTAAGCCAATATTTTTCTTTTTCATTCAATGAATTTATTTATTTTCTAAGCAAACTTGTACCACCAAACTAATAGGTTGTTTTAAACCACAGAAAGCAAAGAAGCTGAGAGTTAAGTTTTGTTTCCTATATCAATGAAATTATATAATAGCCTCCAAGGATATCATTGATATGATGTTAACTTCAACATTGTTTTGAAAACATGGAGAAATACAATGATGTGGTTGAAGCACTTGACTGAGATTCACATGATCATTGGTTCCACTCCTAGCTTTGGGACATTGGATCTATTATTTAAATCATCTGGCTTACTTATATTACTTACGTGCTGGTTATAATAGGACTGGTCTTAGGTACAGGAAAAGTGGGCAGTTAAGTAGAGTAGCTAATAGAAAGTAAAATCACAAACTCCAGCAAACAAGAGTAAGACATAGATACTCTAGTACAGTTGGTCAGGAGCACAGGTGCAGAGTGGGACTGGCACTGGCAGCAAAACTGTGTCAGCCTCATACTAAGGGTCAAGGAGCTCTTTGAGCCTTGTGTCTCGGGCTCCTAAAATGCCTGTTGAGGATGGGTTCTGCTTCTGACACTGCAAAACTGATTTTTTCACGTTACTGAGAACCTTTGATCTAAGTCTGGGGTTTAATAGTCTGGCTTCTGTCAAGTTAAACTATGGTATGGATACATTCCCTAATCTATGAAAATGCCCTGAGGTCCAATACAAATGTGCTCCTCTGGGCTTGTGGAGATGGGCCTTGGATGGCTGGTGGCTCCTATGGTGAGCCTGGGAGGTGCCAGGGCAAGGTATTACTTGAGCTACCCCTCCTGCCATTGTCTCTCTGGGCTCCTTTGTGGGTGTGCAAACAGCTTTTACCACACAACCTAGCAGAAAGAAAGCAAGTTTGCAGATAGGGTAGCTGATGGTGAAAATACTCTGGAGAACACCGTTTCTCCATTTATACATATTTACAAACGTACCTGTACAGATTTCCATGTTCACAAACTCTAAATCCTTTAAGCTTCATTATTTTGCTCTTCTTATATAAAAATAGCAAAAAAAAAAAAATCAAAACTTAATCTCCTGATAATCTATTTAATAAAAATAGAAGTGAGAGTGGATAATCAAAAGTTTAAACATTTTACAACACACATTAATCCAAGTTGAAGTCTTATGAGCAAGCTAAAACCTCTAAATCTTAGAGTATAGTAGAATCATAGTTCAGCTCTTCATTCTTTGTTAGTGACTAATACATCATCATGTTGTAGAGGTTTCCTGCTTTTTTGTTAGTAAAATCTTTCCCAATATGATGTGTTATAATTGCAGAGTCATTACCAATAGATTTCCTGAAACATTAAAGGCCAATATCTCTAGCAAGTGTCTGTCATGTCTAATAAATGCTGAATTAAAAATCCCCATCTCCAGAGATCTCTGAACTGAAATACACAGCAATTAATAGCAGCTAATGTATAATGAGTGCCATCTATATATGGTAACCCAAACTGAAAAAAAACCCATAGTGTTCCCTGAAAGGCAGTTAAGATTTCAGTCCAGGCTATCAATGGCAATTTGAAATTGAATATCAGGTATGTGTTTTTAGAGATCAGTTCATCATCCAGTTATGTTTTCAGACTCTTGTTTTAAAATATTTTATATTGATACACCTGATTAGCATACAGAAAAATTGTGCTGATATCAAATAAGTACATTCAAAATATATTTTGTATACAAAGTGCATAGACTATGAACAGACACAGGGAAAGTTAAGGGGCATGGAGGTTTCAAACTATTCTTGTTATATGGAAAAGAAGAGGACTACTTACATCACCAGTGAGATAGTTAAGGCTCTCTTGGTCCACGGAAGGAACCCAGTCCATTCGCTGAGAGCCTTTCTGGAGCTGGTACAGAATTTTTCCCCTTTACCATTGTACACAGCTCTGTCAATTCCTTCCTAGTTCTGTCTCGTTAGCACTATTTAACAAACTACTTAATAAAAGATTTAACTTCAGATAGGACCTATTTCTTTGCTCAAAGATAAATGTATTCTTTGATGCTTTGTTCATCTAGAGTTCTAAAATTAATTTACTTTCCTCACAAGTTCCCCATAGTAAACCTTTTTCTTCTTTACCACTAATCTCTGCCATCAGTGCTGGCACATTTAGGATAATTAGATTATCTGTCATTTCTAACTGACAAGATCCCAGGTTTTCTGCCAATGTGATTAGTGAAAGTTGTATAATGGTTCCCAGAAGTAGCCTTCTACTCAGCTCCCTTTTCAGTACAACCTGGTTTATTCCATTGTCTTCTGTGCCCTACAATGTTTCCATGGATTTCTGCTTTAATAAACCCAGACTTCAGTTTAGTCCATTCTCCATCTACCTCCGTGGAATTTCTTATTTCCTTTAAAAGTTTTTCTGAATTCCTATGGTAAGATTGGGGTTTAATCTCAGATGTGCTTTTATACTTACCCTATCCTTGTCCTTTTCAGATTTTTTTTAAGACTAACAGAGCTAGTGCTATTCTTAAAAAAAAAAAAAAAAAAAATTGAAACATATAACTCAGCAAGATACTTTGCATTTACGATTTATTCTTACCCTTCCAAATTTCAAAGCATTAGTTCCATGGCTGAAGGTCCCTCTTTTTCCTTTCCATTCTTTTTCTATTGACTCATTCAAAAAATCTTGTCTGGTGTTTAAAAAAAAAAACAAAAAACAAACACATACTTTTTACATCCTCCCATTTTCATGTATATGTCTTCTTGTATTTCAAAGTTCTTTCCCCATTTCTAAAGAAATCTCCCCCCCTGCCAGTGTGACTCATTTAAATTGAATACACAACTCCTGCACTTAAAAACTAATTAGGTAGCCCAGAATACTTAATTCCTTTGAAGGTTCCTGTTTTCCTTAGGTGTATCTGAGCATACAACTTCCTTAAAGCAATTTCTGGAAGTAAGAAAGGAAGTTAATGAGCTTTTCACCAAGTTGGGTGGGAGTGTTGATCTGCTTGAGGGTAGGAAGGCTCTACAGAGGGATCTGGACAGGCTGGATTGATGGGCCAAGACCAACTGTATGAGATTCAACAAGGCCAAGTGCCGGGTCCTGCACTTGGGTCACAACAACTCTATGCAACACTACAGGGTTGGGGAAGAGTGGCTGGAAAGCTGCCTGTCGGAAAAGG
>NW_008825300.1:520972-545924 GCF_000699105.1 Pygoscelis adeliae | reverse complement strand
CAGGGAAGCGATCGTGCCCCTGTACTCGGCACTGGTGAGGCCGCACCTCAAATACTGTGTTCAGTTTTGGGCGCCTCACTACAAGAAAGACATCGAGGTGCTGGAGCGTGTCCAGAGAAGGTCAACGAAGCTGGTGAAGGGTGTAGAGCACAAATCTTATGAGGAGCGGCTGAGGGAACTGGGGTTGTTTAGCCTGGAGAAAAGGAAGCTCAGGGGGAAACCTTATCGCTCTCTACAACCACCTGAAAGGAGGTTGTAGCGAGGTGGGTGTCAGTCTCTTCTCCCAAGTAACAAGCAATAGGACAAGAAGAAATGGCCTCAAGTTGTGCCAGGGGAGGTTTAGATTGGATATTAGGAAAAATTTCTTCACCAAAAGGGTTGTCAAGCACTGGAACAGGCTGACCAGGGAAATGGTTGAGTCACCATCCCTGGAGGTATTTAAAAGACGTGTAGATGTGGTGCTTAGGGCCATGGTTTAGTGGTGGACTTGGCGGTGCTAGGTTAACGGTTGGACTTGATGATCTTAAAGGTCTTTTCTAACCTAAATGATGCTATGATTCTATGATTCTCCCAAAGGATTTTCTCCTGTTTTCTCTCTGAATACTGCTTGAACCATTAAAATTCATAGAAACATGTACAAATCTAACGTACCACTTCGCTTATTTATTCCAGTGTACTAAACAATTGTCCATACCACTAAGATAACAGTGAAATGAAAAAGTCAAAGTGAATATAGCCCAACAGAGAATTTTCTAATAGAAGCAAGCATATCAATTGTCCTATGCCTTTAATAGTTTTATTCAATGCTAGCTCAACTAATTGTCTGCGTACCGAAGAAAAAAGACGTTAAATACCCATTGCTACAGTGTTAAATTTGCATAAAATGATTGAGTTCCATTTTGATACCATCATAGAAAAAAGGAAAAAAAAAAAAAAAAGAAAAAAAAGTTGCGAAAACTTATTTTTTACAAAATGGCCTATAAAATCAAAATTTCATAATTGGAGCCTTGTGGAATACATTGTATTCAGGGAGTTAGTGATCTTGAGCAAACCATGCCTGCTCTATTGGGCCTTGTATGTAAGGCTTGCAAAGCCCCTTAGCATGAGCAGCTGCTGTAAGGGAGCCTGCTGGAATGCCCCGTGCCGGCCTGTGCTGCGCACTGGTGGGTGTTACAGCAGAGGTGGCATTCCAGCCTGTCAGGAGAAGATATGTGATTTTGTTTCTTACTCAAAATAAAAGGCACCACAGCATAGGAGGGAGGAGGAACCTCTCCACGGATGGGATCTGCACAGTGTGCTGTGGAAAAATCATCTGGTGTCTGCCTGATGCTGCACGAATGCAGGATTCCCAGCATCTGAAAGGACATAAGATTTATTTGCTAACTATATTCTTTTTTTTTAATTCTCTCTTATTAAAACGGAGATTTTATTATGCCATTTGTTGTCAGGCTTTTATTATTGAGATCTGGTAAGAGCCCCGCACTGTCTCTCTCTCTCTCTCACTCACCCTAAGTGCAGAACATTGATGTAGGGAGTCGAGCTGCCGAGGTACATTCTTCTGCACTATTCTGATGAGTTTTAAATGAAATCTGTCAATTTTTTTGTTTTTTTGCTACTGCATTCAAACATTTTAATAACTACACAGGTGCTGTTACCGTTGTCATGAGGAAGAACAAAGGAAAAAATAATTAGAGATCCCAAAGTATGCTTAATAAAAATTATTTACATTTGAAGCTCATGAAAGGGAATATGTGGTATAGTCATGAGTCTTTTAAGAATCATACTGGGACCAGGAAAAAATGTACTGATTTTCCCTTACCTTTGTGCAAAACACTACTGGGCTCCTACTTGACCAGATGAAGGATGACTAGGTCAAGGTGGATAAAATGCCCCATGGAGAAGAATGATTTTCATTTGATGCCTTCTTTCCTAAAGAAAAAAAAATGAAAACAACATTGCACAAATATGAAGATTAGCATGAAGAATAAGTTCAAAGGTTGATTCTCTGAGAAAGTTTTAAGGAGTTATTTGGGAAATGAGCAGGAAAAAGGATCTCATCTTTATGGATATTGTCACCAGGATTAATTGGAAACTTATCACCTGGGTTCATACTTTGAATAGCGGTTGACACAACTGATAGTATGAAATCTGGAAAAGGGGAGGAAGAGGTATTTCTATAATTTCCATCCTGGTTTTAGGAAAAGTAAAACAGGTGGAACTAGTAAGGAAAAAATAATAGGTATATGGGCAACATAAGTAAGTAATGCTGTTGAAAGAAGTAATAAGGTAGAAAACACGCTGACTGAATCAGTACTTTGTCAGGTTAGAATATCAAACGAAGCCCAGGGAAATAGCTGGAAGGTATATATACTCATGCAAGGCCATGGGTAGCAGAATCATAGAATCATAGAATCATAGAATCATTAAGGTTGGAAGAGACCTCCAAGATCATCGAGTCCAACCATCAACCCAACAACACCATGCCCACTAAACCATGTCCCTAAGCGCCTCATCTACACGTCTTTTAAATACTTCCAGGGGGTTTTAGGAAAAGTAAAACAGGTGGAACTAGTAAGGAAAAAATAATAGGTATATGGGCAACATAAGTAAGTAATGCTGTTGAAAGAAGTAATAAGGTAGAAAACACGCTGACTGAATCAGTACTTTGTCAGGTTAGAATATCAAACGAAGCCCAGGGAAATAGCTGGAAGGTATATATACTCATGCAAGGCCATGGGTAGCAGAATGAAAGTAACAGATGTAGTGCTGAAGATGTGAAACCAGACAAAGTCAACAGAAAATACATTAGAAAAGAAATCTTATTTAAAGTACAGTTTCTGCTGGGTACATGTTGTTTGGAAAAAGAGAAATACATGTAGAGGTGTGGAGACAGCAGTATACATTAATGGTCCAATCTCAGCAGTCTGTTAGGCTCAACTCTGAATTTTGCAATTCCATTATCCTCAGAAGCTCCCCCAGTATTTCTGCATCATCCTTCTCCCTGTGCAAGCAGAAATTACCTTTCTCCTCCTTGTTAGGTACATACAACTACAATGTTTTATGCAGTGTACGAGATGGGTGCTCCATTATTAATTATGTATTGTTACCTGATTTTATCCCCTGTAAAAGAAAAAAAAAATTATTGAATGCACCATTGCACTTGTAATTAGACTTAAGTGAGACCGAGAGTTTCCATTTGTGGGAAACATTCATGTTTTGAAATAGTTTGATTCCAAATTTGCACCCAACATGATATTTCTGAAAAAATATGTTGACCTGTTCTATGTGATGTCTGTCCTTCATTTTTTAAATTAAGTAGACACAAAAGAAACCAGAATATTTAAGTTCTTTTACGTTGTCATCACATAATCTATCATACGATAATATGTGACATGATATTTACTATATGTATTTGCAACTAAGACAACATGAAAAAAATTGAAAAATACTAACAGTAATATAAAATAACAAAATACCTATCCAAAGAATGTAATTTTCAAGTAGAGTGTTTCTTTTTTCTGGAGCAAAAGTTTCCTAAATAGGTTTCTAGATAACTCTTGCAGTAGACTTATTGCAAAGAATAAAAACTTTTTTAAAAATAAGTTTTGCCAAATATAATAGTTCAGTAAAAACTGTGTAACCTTTTCTATTTCTTAAATTAGTATAATGGTTGCTTCTAATGGTTGCTACTCAATAGACTGATAATCACTGCATGGCCAGTATGCAGCTAAAAGCTGTTTGCACTGCAATGAGAAGAGACAGTGATAAATTGGTCAAATCCAATAAAGGAAACACTGAATGCAAAATTACACAGAATCCCATTTCAGCAGAAAAGTGACTGAGTACTAAATAGTCAGTCTGAGAGTGCTGAGAAAATATATGCTGACTATTAAGAATATATATTTCCTCTGGTGGAAAGGAACATTTATATTTTACAGCCAAAATGACTCTTCAAAAACGGAAGTCTCCAGGTTGGGCTTATTTAGAGATAACATTGATTTCAGAACCGTGTTAGTAAAATATTTTATATTAAGAATTAAAAGCCTGGATGAAAAGAAACACAGTCTCTCTTCTAATAGTGCTCATTTTTTTCGCATTTAGTACACTAATATGAAGCAAACCAAAAAACATCAACTCCAAAATATGCAAAGAAGCAAAACACCTTCATTTTAGCATTCTTATTATATGAATAATATACCTTTCTGGGAAAAGAAATGAGTTTTTTAGCTGCAACCTCTAGTCCAAACAATGGAAAAATACAGTTACATTGACATTTCTTATAGCCTTCAGGTTGTCTCTCACAATAGACTAACTAAAACATGACTAGGCAACCCAAAATGATACTCCCAGATGAGAAAACGTCCTTTAGATCTCATGAGAGTAGAATCTCACAGATATCAACAGTGATCAATAGAGACTTTGGTAGAAAGCATTACTAAAAGCATTTCATCAATTTTTTTCTGTCCTGTTAAATCTTTTTTGTTTTGTTGGGTTTTTTTAGTTTTTTAGTCTATCCTCAGCATAATTCAATTTGACGTGTTTTACATGAAAGAAATGCAAAGTTTAGAGTCATTTATTTCTTTCTGTTACTTGTTCAAGATAATTGCCTTTACTATTTGTGACAAAGCAATGTATTAATTACATTCCTAGCAAAAGAACACTTTTGTATTACTACACCAGACTGAAATTCTTCTCCTTAACTTTTTATACCAATCAGGAATTTTGAAGTATGGCATTATGATACCATAGTAGCAGCCTAACTTTGGAAGAACTTTCTATACTCTATGTATATTAAACTTTCTCCCCCACAACCCCGATCCCCCAAAAAGCCCTGATGAGAATATCATGGGAAGGGGATGAGGTCAGATTTTTTCCTCAAGCTAAAAAATTATTTCCGAATCCTGAAATCCTTAACTACTTGTATCATCTGTTTAATCTTACTAAAGAAGTTGTTATTCCTCCTAAGGATGGAGTGAGATATTCTCATTCACAGTGTTCTTCTGTGAAAGAATTTGCATGCTAGAGTGCAGTCCATGGGCTTTTTACCTATTTCATCAGAAAAGCTTGGGATTTTTTTATGTGGAATATTTGTCCTTAGAAATGAAGCATGAATTGAAATATTAATTCCATAAAACTTGTACAAACTGAAACAATGTTATTTTTCAATTAAATTTCAATCCAAGTCTTTTCTAATGGGACTCATCAAAGTTCTTTTGCTTTATTTGGAACTTCCAAGGAAGTCAGTATTTACCTTTAAATACATTTTTCCAAGCTATGATAGATACCAGAATATTCTTTTTCTGGTGTTTAAACCACAACCTACTTCTACATACCACAGTTTTTTTTTATACTGTTCCCTTTGATATTCCACTCTTGGACCTCTAGATTAAATTATTTTTCTTATTTTCTTCGTAAGTGAAAGACCTGGAACTCTCTCGGGGGTTTTTGGAACTTGTCCAAGAGGAAAGAGAGTGCTACCTGAACCTATTCTATGTTGTACAGAAATGTTAGATTTTAAATTTCCTTAATATCTGAGGTCTAATTGTGTTGTCATTTCAGGTGAAATTCAATGAGAGAAAGATTTGGGCTATATCATGGTGTAACAGTTTTCGATATAATTGCTAATAACTAATAAGCAATTTTGCTGAATTCGGAACAAGCCTAAGAATGGTCAGACAAAAGGGACTGACGTGACTGATCGTGTGTCTGTCTTCTTTTTGTCATGGAAGAAGATACTCATGTAACCCACATCTTTCTCCCTGTTTCAAAGAATAACTCCACAGGCAAGTCAAAACCTGTTTCCTGTACATCTGTGTTCAAATTCTGACCCTTCATTAGAGATTAAAAACCTTCCATTTTGAGAGATATGATTAAGTTTACAGTCATTTACATAGTTTACAATTTATTCATGAAGACAAGTTTCCATGATTTTAAAATACCTCATTTTCTCTCCTTGGTGTTGCTCACCCTGATTTCATGTATTCATAAAGATTGAATGAATTCCCTAGTCATCTTAACTAAAATTCCAGCTCAAATATTTAGAAATTTTATTAATTAATTAAAGAAAAATGTCTCTTTTATAAAGAGGTAACATAACTGGATCAGAAAAGGTTTAGCATGAAGAAGCCAAATGCATTCTATAGTTCCTGCTAAGGTCTTTATGCATACACAGCTAAGAAAGAAAGATATAATCTGCATTTTTGTTTCAAAAGTTCTTCAGTCTTTCTTTCTTTTGTCACCAATAATGATGCAGGTTGAAATGAACTATACAGAGCTGGTTTGGGTCATTCATTCCAGCCACTACAGCAAGCCACCTAGTCTAGACAGCTATAGAAAAGTAGCTGGAAAACAGTGAAAATAGTGAAACCAACCTATGACAGTTAGTTAGGTAGTCTTCGAGAGCCTATATTTAACACCACATTCAAGAACCCATTTACATGTTACTCTTCTATTTAAATTACTTTTCTACTTAGTGATTGTTCAACTAATGGCATCTGTTTAAAAAAAAAAAATCTAAACCAAAAACAAACCAACCAAAAAACCCAAACCGAAAAACCACAAAAAAAAAAAAAAGAAAAAAAAAAAGTAGAATTCAGTACCTGTTCCAACCTATTTCTAGTATTAACCTGCAGTGATATAAAATTGTAATAATAAAAGTTAGTACAACATAAATTTGTCATGAGAGGAGTGCTTCTTCATTGAAATGAGTTATTGTCAATATGCCAGATCCTCGGTAAAATTAGTCAGCTGTATTAAAATCAGCAAGAGGGAATCATGGGTATAGTGCAAACCTGAGGCTTCCTGGAACTCTTCTTTCATCCAGCATCGGTCAAGCCAGTCAGGGTATGCCTATGCACATCGGTATGTAATGTAGATTTTGTGCTGTCAAGTAAGGAGTGCCACAAGACACAGCACCGTAACGAGTCTGTAAAGCACAGCTTTATTTAAATGTCATTGCTAAGGTTAACTCTAGTTAATATCTAGTTATGTATAGATGCTGGAAACCAGATCTAGGGAGAGGGCAGATGGGACTTTTGATTTTTAATTGTAAATCATTGCAGCAGAACATAATGGCACCAGAAGCAACTGTTCGATACATAATATTCTCTACAAGAACATCATGGTTTATTAATACTAATTCAACAAAAACAAACCCCTAAAGTTATCATTAATGGAAATCTACGTCATATGGTAACCATAATCAGAGTGTCTCAATTTGCATTTCTAACTACAGTAATGAGAACTGTATTCAAATATATTTACTTTTAGTCTACAGCAGAAGCTTATTTAACCACACTTTTGTTCCAGCTGCTAGCAAAAGGAGCATAGCCAGGGGGTGTCCAAGTCTTTTTGAGAGTATTGCTGAGGCTTAAAACAAGCTGAAGCCTGATGTATATTCTAAACTAATTCCTTGTCATACATCTACACCGTAGAGTTAAAGGGCCATCTAATACCCCAAACAAAATGTTCTGTACACATATCCACATCTCTCAGCCCAAGAAGGTTCAAATGTACGCTAACTTAGCAGAGTGCAGTGTCACCTCAAGATACTGAAAATATGACGAATGAGACAGTTTATGTAACGTATCTGGAATTTTTAGTACATAATCAGTCAATACCCATGGCTTTTAATATTTGTAAAACATTCTACTTTTATCCTTATAAATGCTTTATAATCTGCTACAATTTTCTATAATGTGCTTAATATATCTCAGTCATTCAGTACTCTTTTATTCATAAACCTTTAATAAGAAAGGTGACACATTTCTTTCCTTTTGTGAGGTATTTTCCCATCACTTGAACAGCAAAACAGTGTCTATAAACTCTAAAATCTTTCCAATGGAGTCAAGGGTGACAAATAATACATTAACCAGCAATGCTACCAGGCAAAATCATTTATGGAGCAGCAGGCCATAAGTGCAAAATAGATTTAATCTGTAGAAAAACAGTGTATGCTCCAGTACTTTATTTAGAAATGTGCATACAGCATATGGATTGGTGTCTTTAGCATAACTCAATACCTCCTGAAAGCATCCATTTGAGACATGTCACAGAATCCCTTCCTGCTTCTTCATTTTGCCAGTCCTTTTACAACTAAACTCTCATTTTCAGCTGCCTAGGAAAGAAAGTCTTTCAAAGATCCAGAAGGTCATGAGGTGTGACCAGAATGATTCCTTTATATAGCAACTTGGATGAATAAAGAATTTTTTCTTCTGTAAACATGAATTTGCATAAAATATTATTTTCTAACTGACAAAAGTTTGTCCTTTGACAGAGGAGAATATTATAGCTTATAGCTGTAAGAAAATAGTACTTCATTTTCAGAAATCATTGAAAATGCCTACTACATTAGCATGCCACAGTTTCATAAACATTTTTATATTCTGGAACATGTTTTTCATTAGAAGTCAAAACGCATGCAAACTTGCTTTTGATTTTAATAAAAAATTAAAGTGTGTTTTTTTCCATGCAAATAATTTTTAGTCTATGCTTCCAGAATCTTACAAAGGAAGATAAAATGTTAGTGTTACTAAGCATAAGAAAATGCAGTCCTTTAAGAAAGATAAAATGACAGGGATCAAAATAAGCTATTCAGTGAAAATTTGTCTGCAAATTTGTCAAAGCCCTGGCCAAAGACTCATTTTTAGGTAGCCAATCATCTGTAGCATTTGAGTTCCATCCAATGGACTCCATCTGCTTTCAGTTTTCTTGTCTTTCACAAAGCCCAGCCTCTGCTGTGCCCTGAGTTTCTTGGCACATGATGTCAGAAGTTCCGTTCTAGCATTGTTTCTAACATGTGGATTTGCTTAATTGTGTGCTAGTCCAGATATTAGATATTTTAAAGTCTTATGTGTGGAGGCCAAAATCATAATATGACATAATGGCTGGAGTGTTCTTTCTTACAAGTACGGTATACAGATGTAGACAAAATCGATAATATATGTACAATTTCTTCACGGTTCTTGAGCATTTTCTAAGAGACTGCCAGTCTTCTATGACTACAGAACATCTGATCATCAGCTCAACATAAGACCATGTAACATGAGGTACAGAGAGGGTGCATTCTACAGCTTTTGACCCTCAATTTCATCTAAGATATCAAAATATTTTTCTTTTCCTTCTTCAAAACCATTTGCTTTTTCATTCTCTCTTATGTCAAGGTTCATTTGTCTGCCCTAGCAGCCACCTTTGTTCAAAAGGGTTGTGATATCACTTCATATTCAATGGCTTCAGGAAAAATGTTTCTAAGATACTGCTCCACTTCTGGTCTGTTAGAGCACCACATACTTGGGGTCTGAAAATCTTACTGACTCACCTTTAAAATAGATACCAGATGTCACCATTTACAGTTTAAAAGAATGATTTAGGACTAAATTGAAACATAAAACACAGGGGTAAAGACTGATAATACATTTTGCTATGAAATTGCAACCAAAATCTTCATAATACTGTTGTGTATACACAGTCAGTAATATAATTAAACAGCAAGAATTGTCACAAGTTTCACTTTGGTTAAATTCATTAGTAACTTACAGGAAGACTTTAAGCCTGGTTATTGGAATTACCATCAGTGTAGTCATTTCTTCTTTAGAGTTCACAGAAGGCTCCAGTTCCAAAATCACTGGGTTACCTATTGCTTTCTTCATGCAACATGAAGACAAAAAAAGCTTGCAAATGCCATTGTATTTCATTAGCATTCTGTTTTTTAAAAAAACAAACATCTTTTTCTTAGGAAGAATGTCACAAAAGAATTTTCCATTCAATGAAGATATTGTGGCAGTTTTTTGGTTAAATTGGCTAAAATAAGGAATGAGACTTTAGTCCTTTGTTCCTGTCAAGTTGTGCTGTCAACGAGCAGTTGGCAAAAAGAAACTCTCCAGGTGGTATAAAACTGTCATAGTAGCCAGTCCATAAAATAGCTCTGACCTAACTGTTCACCCACATATGAGCATCAGCAGTATTGCCAGCTCTAAACATCCAGAAATACCAACTAAGTTTTCAGGGATTTTTTGAATAGTCTTTTATTTTTCAGTGTTGCTTTTAGGATTCAATATTGTTCAGTTAAGCTTAATTTTTCTAAAGGCATGAGGACTGAGAAAATCTCTTTTTAATAAAGGAAAATTGAGAATCTGTTAAATGAATCCAAGGGGTGCTTTAAGACTCACAAGACAGGTGATAAGAACGTGAGAATTCATAATGCAAGGTCAGAAGTGGAGCTTCTGTGTGGCAGTCAAATCCTATGACACAATATTGCTACTCTAAGGTTGCAGACACATGGGGTTTTTTTTTTGCAGAAAAGCTCGTTTAATCAATCCCAATTTCCTCTATTTTTCTGGAACAATTTGTAAGACCTCATGGTAAAAACAATGAGGGAAATTATCTTTTTTTCTTTTTTTTTTTTTCATAAGGTTATTTTTCAAACAGAAAAGTTCCCTGACTTTTCACCACGCAGATGTAAAAACTGATGTGTTAGTGCAATGAAATGGATGATGCAAGTAATGTTTGGCAGGGGCTTAATCAGTTCCACTGGTGAATCTGTAGCTAGTCAAAATCATTATAGGCCAGTTTAAATTTTTATGGGCCTATTACTTATGTGATATATCAATACTGTAATCTGATGAACAGTTAGTGATGAACTTTTGTCTCATCATTTATTCCTCCTTTTAGTAAGTAACAGTACACTTAAACCCACCGAAGAACTCTATGGAACTATCATCTGTTAAACCGTATAGCAGCTTTAAATAATGCAGGTCACTTTGCAGGGCATACATTAAATGAAGCTGAATAATACGTTTCAGTCTTCTCATCTTCTTTCTGCTCCACTTTTTCTCCTTTCTTG
The DNA here is from genome assembly GCF_000699105.1 of Pygoscelis adeliae. Classification (NCBI taxonomy): domain Eukaryota; kingdom Metazoa; phylum Chordata; class Aves; order Sphenisciformes; family Spheniscidae; genus Pygoscelis; species Pygoscelis adeliae. The sequence continues at coordinate 535,084 of NW_008825300.1, read as the reverse complement.
TTTATATTCTCTACAACTTCATATCATCTTTAATGTCTGTTTTATCTGCCAACAGTAAACTGTTTTAAAAATGAGAGAGGAGAAACACTGGATTCTGGCTGCACAGAGAATGTTCAATGTTAACTAATTTTTTGGCTCAAGAACACTACCATTCTTGTTTGGATCTCTAAAATTTAGCATCAGAAGCTTGAGTGGAAGGTAAGTTTCAGTCAAAAATTTTTGCCTTTCAAATTTCAAGAAGACAAATTGATGCTAAAAATCAAAACAAAAATTATCTCTACTGAAAAGCAGAGTTTTTCACTATTTTGTTATTGTGAGATTACAGATCTATATAATGGAGACCAATATAGCTGATTTGAAGTAGTATCAAGGAAAAAATATTCCTTTCAATGGGAAATTTAAAAAAAAATGGTAGGACACTTCTGGAATAAGGGGTGGAAATCTGGAAATCCTCTATGAACTGCTTCACTACCCACATTTAGTATATGCTATCTGATGTTAATAAAAGCCACCTGTAATAATAAAACAAGCTCAGTTAGGCCACTATAAAAATAAAGTAATGCATAATTTAAGAAAGCCAGGATGTTATTGACATTAGAACTAATCAGGAATCGAAATGTGTTTCCAACAATCAGCTTAATTTACTTCTGACTTTATCTGAATTGACATGTTCTCTTGGAATGTTTTTATTTAATAAATCAGCAATTTCTAATGGAAACCTTTCCAATGTAATGTTTTCAACCAGCTCTAGCCAGGATTCTGGAGGTTTTGTTTATTTTCCTGACATCATAATTCTTCATTCTTTTCATTAGATTATAAAGACTGTTAATGAAGAAAAATTTTTATTAAAAAAGGAAGATAAGAAAGGTTTAGGTCACAATCTGCCAACTTTCTAGCATAGAACAGAAACTGCAGTACAGTACTTCTAGCTGGGTGAGGCACACGTCTAGATAGGTATTTACTAAAAATCGAGATGTTAATTTTGTGGTGTTTAAGCTGAAGCTAGTAGTAATGCAATGGCTTAGAGTTTCACCTTGCAGAAGCCGGGTCCAGCAGCTATTCCATAGGTGCTGGGAGTAGTTCCCTGGGAAGCGTGCTCACTGCCACACACCTGGCAGGGTTCCCTTGCAGTCTTAGCAAGGACATAAGTCAAACAGTGACTTCACATTTCATCCCATTTAACTGCTAGGTTCTTGAAATAGTTTGAATGTAAGCATGGGGACCTGAATATAAATGGCCTTGTTCTTATTTTAAAATGGCTTGTTTTTATTTAAAAGTGCAGTAAGAGGTTCTTGTGCAAACATCCTTTATGAATAGAGTTGTTTTCTTGTGTGAAAATTATATAAGAGCTTGAATGACCAAAAAGGAGGAGCTTCTTTCCGTGGAGAGGGTCTGTGCAGCATACAATGGGAAAGCCATCCGGGGTCCATCTGATGCAACATGAGCACAGGGTTCCCAGCATCTGAGGTGAGGTAAGATTTACTCACTATCTATATTTGTATTCTATCCTATTAAAAGAGCTATTTTATTACACCATTTGTTGTTGGACCTTTCTTCCTGAGATAAAGAACCCTGCACCATATCTTTCTTCCTCTCTCATCCCCCACCCTGGTACAGAACACATAGACTAACTCCACATCTTCCAAACTTTTAAATCTCTTGCTGTGCTTTGAATGTTGCTGTAACACACAACAATATGAGAAAGGACATATTCTCTTAATCTTTCAAGTGGCCATAAATTACAAGTGGGAGTAGCTACCAATTAATTTTTTTCTTATTCCTGATACAGGCAGCCTCATGTATTGAGCAGCCCAAGACTTTTCTCAGCTTGGCATGCTAACAGAGTTGTGGAGGAATTTGTTATAATGGGGAAAATTCTGCAATGTAAATCACTCTAGTAAACTGAAAGAAATATGATTCACCATAATTAGGGAGAAATTACATGTATTCTGTTTGGTACCAGTCCAGTTTCTTCAACCAAAGGCAGTTGAAACACACAAAAAAATATTTACTGTAGACTTACTTAAAATATTTGAAAGGATTTGCATTAATTCCTACATAAACAGCACCCCTGGAGTTAGACAGCAAACGATGTCTCTGGCAATAGATAACCAGTAATTACTTTTTTCCTGAAACCACATTAATATTCTAAATAATGCAGCCACTTCTGTGTTAAAATTTCATGAGCTTGATTGTAATTATTCTTCAGTTTGTGGCAGTCTCAGCTCTCCAGTACACTCTACAAGGCCTGCTCCAGATCTAAAAATAAAATCAGCTGTGCCTGCTTTGTCCTTTTTTGACACTAGAAGAATGTAAATACGGATGGAAAATCCACTTTGCATGTTATTAAAAGGTTGCCAGCTATGCACAATTACCACATTTGATTTAAAGATGTTCTCTACTCATTTTTTTCCCTCAAAGTCACTAAGTGAACAAGCGAACAAAATACCCTGGACAGCCTGTTAATAAGAAAAGACAACTTTTGAGAATTACTTGGGGGCAGGGGAGGACAAGTTGTAGCCTCAGTAGGGAATTACAAGTTCATAGCAGAACCCCATGGGGAACAGGCATGTAATGGACTTTACTGCCAGCCTGAGGAAGAGCTGATTTCTAGTCCTTCATGTAAGAGGTACAAGTGTGGAAGCCCAGACTTTCCTTTCCTGGGGCATTTGACACAGTTTCCTCAACCAGAAAAGTTAAAGTAGGCTGTTAACAATCTCTGTTGGCTGAGTTATCCTCTTACAAGAACAGCCCAAATCCTGGAAATTCCTCAGTATTTCACAGTACTTATACAGGAAGAAATGAAATATAGCCAGGTCTTATCACACAACTTTCTCCTCGTATTTGTGGAAATACATGTTACATATTTGAGTAACTTATGTGTCTTGAGGCTTGAATCAATTCCCATTTCAATAGAAGTGTGGGATCTCCTTCTTCCTTACTGTCTTACTACTTTTTAGAAGTAAATGCTTTTTTGCTAAGATTTTTAATCTCTTGCATAACTTTCCCCTTCAGTGATTCCTTGAAAGTTGGCACACTCCAACTATGTTTATCTTTAAAATGATTGTTTATAGTTTAATCCTTTAAGGTAATCTTGGGAAAAAGAGCAAATAGAATTATTGTCTTACAGGGTGTTCTGCAACGGGAGGTGCTGGTCCATTATGGTCCCCATAAGAAAGGCACTCAGACTCTGTAAGGTATCATTTTAAATGCCATTTATTAGAGCTAAAACTGTAAGAAGAGAATAGCATAGATAATCTTACATCCCCTTAGCTGCTGGGAACCCACGCACAGCATTGCAATGCAGACCCCGTTCATAGAAGAGATTATCCTCTTTTGGTCATTTGAGCTATTATTGGATTTTCTTACAAGGAAATGACTCAATCTATCACTTCTACAGTCAAACAGAAGTGATGTTCACATGAGAACTTCTTGCTGCACTTTTAGATAAAGGCAAGGCCACGCAGGTGGTGTAATCACCGGCACCAAGTGGGAGCTGGCTGAGGTCATCCTGCAGCCAAGGGATTTGTGCCACACCACACAGTCCTGAAGGCCATGCTGGATGTGCAGCACAGCACAGCACAGGCCTGGACATGCTCGGGGTAACTTTTATGTAGATCATTAACTCCCTGATACGCAACGGTCTTCCAGTCAGGAGCAATACACAGGGGAAGGTGGAGCATCTGCTGAAAAGCCAAAGCCAGTGATAGAAATAGGAATACAAAAGAAAATGTCTAAAAAGGAAAAAAGAAAGTTTTCTGAGAGTCTATCCAGGGGGAACAATGGATACTTAATTTTCAAAATATCACTTTTACAGATACTTTTTTGCAAAATAGGAACAATATCAAACTTCTTTTAACTTGCACGGCTTTTTTGAATTGCGGGCTTTTAATTTTATTCCCAGAGTATTGAATTGAAACTGCTTACTACGGAAAATAAAGCTATTTCATGGGGAACAATCTGCCTTTAATTTTCCTTAAGGGTGATACAAGCATCAAGTTCAATTCAACAGAGGTGTAAGCATGTGTCTACCTTTAAATACAGGTCAAATAATCTATTAAACAGTTCTACTGCTGGCTTTCTGCATTTATTTCACCTGATACTGACACAGCTAAGTCAAATTGACATTTAATTCCAATCACTGAAACTTCAAATGCATTTTGCTATTCATACATTTTAAAACTTTGTTGACTGGGAGATCAGGTATGGGAGATACTGTAGAGGAACAAGTGAAGGTAATGATTTCAAATCCAGGAAGGTCAATTTTAAAAGACAGAAGAGTGGTCCCAGCTAAGCAACTTTGGACCGCAGTGTGTTTAGCTTCTCTGTAAATCCATTCTAAGCACATATAGCTTCTCTATATACGCTAAACATAAGTTTATATTTATTATTACCTTGTCGTGCAATTCACCAATCAGAGCTTATCCTCTGTGCTATTACTACCGTATCTGTACTGGTTTAAATGTTCTGATACTACCATTGTTTTTGAAGATTTTGACAAAATATTACATACATACTGTATGCATAGAATAAGGGTGAAGAAACAGTTCAGACCAAGAGGAGTTTGACAGGACAGTGCCTGTCAGAAAGAACAAGCAATAAAAGCTATTGGTCAGTTTTCAAAACCTCAGTAATTCAAAAGTCAGAATATTTCTTCAGCTATTGAAGGACATCATAAGAATAGATAATCTGCTAAACTGCAGTAGCTGCAATCTTTTATAGATTATTAAAGTTACAGGATTTAGGGGTACATACTATTGATTCTTTTGCCCTTGTGAGTAGAACACCAAAGAGGAAATTACTCTAGTTGTCTGAAACATTAATCAATGCCATCAAAATTTCATTCAAAAATAAATTACATTAATATTCTATTATGATACACTAGTATGTGTCCAAAGTGTGTAGATGTACTGTAGATGATTTATAAAACGTCGGGTCACTTGTTAAAATGTTATACAAGTGGAAAAGCAAAAAAGTTAATACAATCTTTTCAAACTATCAAACATCTGATTCAGCTTTTGTTATTGTTCTACTGTGAGTACTTGGTCAGAAAAAAAACCAGCATTTTTAAGTAGCTTGTCTTACAGAAACTGTTGAGTTTATAGTACCATTTAATGCAAAAAGGTAGTTTCTTTAGGTTAGCACAACACATTCTATTTGCTCAGAGCTCAAAATAGTGCCACTGTGCAGAGAACACTCTGTATTACCTATATCTTTAATTTCTTGTCCATACCACATGGTAGGAAACAAAAATCACAATTCATACACCGTATATAATAGAACATACTGTACAAGCAGAACATTTAGGAATTCATTGTGACAGCCTTCCTGATACTGAATATTTTTCATTGTGAGTAGTCCTATTGAAGGCAATTTATGAAGTCAGGAAATTAAAATCCAGCTCTGCATTAATTCCTTACACCAGTAATTTATAACTGCTAATTCCTTTAAGTGGTCATTTTTCTCAAGTTTAATACACTACGAATTACAGGAAAAAAAGACAATCTCACAAGGATCTTAGCAGTATTCTGAGACTTCAGGAAAGTGAAATACTGAGGTTGACATAATAGTGACATAACAACTGTTTTCCATGCATATTTTCTCAAATTTCAACTGAAATGATAATTTAAAAACAATTGTTAGCTACATAATAAAAATCTCAGTGATTTGTGAAATCACTCAAAAAAATTCTGCATTCTAGGAACAAATAATGCTGCTGTCCTCTCAGTGTCATTGTATTTTGTGTTGTATAACACTTTTCTTTGTAAGCGTTCCTAAATGACTTGAAACATTCATCAGTTTTATAAAGCAAGCTCTGTTTTGTATAAATTTGGTAGCACAAGTACCAATTGCACCTTTCTCCTGTTACCTGAGATACGCATTCATTGCATTTTGTAGCCTTCATTAAAATTTAATGTCTGGAATAAACTAGAATATTAAAAGAGTGTACACATTTAAATTGAGTATTTTTGATCTAAACTGAAATCAGCCAGGATGTGTGGTGCAGTTACCTGTGTAACTGCAAACATTAACAAAGAAGGAATGTGCTGTTAATGAGAGCAAAAAGGAACAGAGTGAAGCTACTGAAGTCAATTACACCCACTATTTTCCTAATCAAAAAGCAGGTATGATTGTGGTCTGCAGGATACATTGGTTTATAAGGAGACATATGTCTGTGAGTATCTTTATTTGCACGAATAAGTTTATTATCATGCAAAAAACAATTTGCATGTGCTTGGGTGCAGAGATGAGATTCCCCTGCGCTGCCCATGAAGGTGCATGGAAGCCACTATCGTAGGAGTATAGGGCAGTGCCCAGAGCCAGGTCCACAGGAGTGTTGGGGCACTTTCTGTATGTGACAACAGCAGCTCTGGAAGCAAGCTCTAGCAGCACTCCCAGAGGAGAGAAGTGAACAAATTCATCTTCCTTGGTTTGTGAAAGACTCGAGAAGAAATACTGAAGGGAATTAGTGGTTTCTCTCCCTTAAACCTCCTGCCATAATGTCCCTGTGTGTAAGCAATGCTTTGTCCCACTCTTACCAGACCCGTTTTGACTGGTACTGTAGTCTGGTGAGAACTGGGTTTGAAGTTTAGCTAGTGCAGTTTCTGGATTCCTGAGGGGCCATACCAAGGAAGGAATCAGCATGGGCTATCAAGCTCTGGTGAGCTTCCTTCTTTTCCGTGACATGCCCCACATGGAAGACAGGTGTTGTAAGTAGCTGATGCAAGTAACTGTGGACATTCATTCACTGTTTGCGACCTGACCAGAAGGACCAGACCAGATCAGTTCACAGCTTTCTCCTCTGTAACTCCCATTAACACAAACTAGATGTTTATGTGCAGTTCTAGAATAATATAATAGCTTGAAGAGAATATTTCTGACTAGTAGTACCTTCATATTTTATGGGTTAAGTAGAGTTTGTTTTCACCAAGTCAGCCAAGTTCTTGTGACATTGTTAAAGATCGAGGCCTTTTTAAAGTTATCTAGCAGAATGTATAAATGATGTTGCACTGTAACTTAAGGAAGATGAATAAGCACAACAAAATTTCCATAGACAATGGAGATAAATAAAAAGATACTATAAGAGTGGGCATTTTCAAAAGGAGAAAAAATCTGGAAGATATTTGTTAGATGTCTGTTGCACGTTTATCTGTCTCTTTCATAAAGATTCATGCACAGACTTCAAGTATATATCCTAACCTGTGCCACAGCTTTTAATTAAAAAAGAAAATTGAAAATTACACTTTCGTATACATTCAGCAGATTATTATATGAAAATTCTTCCTCATTTAAATCAGAACTTAAATGAGCACAGAAAAGCACAAAAGGTTTTCATGGCATTCTGTCACGGTCAATATAAGATTTTAAAAAATATTCATTAGAATGTTCTTATATTTGGAGGGAATAAAGAAAAAACAACCTATAGCTGGAGGTAAGATTTATATTCATACCTAAACAGTCTTATAGTACTGACTATTTTTTAAGTTGATAAGTTGATCTGAAGTGTGACGTACATTCACTACCTGCAGATAGGCACCATGTTAGAAGAGTATTCAAGCTTGTTTCTTTTGATTCCATCTCTTGAAAAACAGATTGTGTGAGACTGAAATCTCCCTTGCTGCCCTTTGGTGCTTTTTTGGTTTAAACTAGGAGTACTAGGAAAAATTCCATCTTGCTACACTATTTTATGTGCTGTCACATTGTGAGAACAAAATCTGTAGTTACAAGTCACCTGTCAATTTAAAATATATGATTTTAAATTTACCTGTTTCTACATGTTTTACAAAAACTAATTAGGCCCCAGGATGGGTCTCTCAGCTAAGTACTACTCCTAAGTCTGTCTTTTAGAGCTCTGCTAAAACTGTAGCCAGGAAAAGCTTTATTTCATTTCTTAGAAGGTCAGGGTTGATAAGCTTCATAAGGCAAAATTATCGTGCTGTTAAATAGCTAGAGCAAGATAAGCTGTTGGAAGCATAGATGCCAGTGATTAAGTGAGGTCAGCAACAGAATTCCAGCTTGCAGTTGACCTTGCCTATATTCTTATGAACACAGCCATATGTCTTACATTATATAGCCATTGACTTGTCAGTTAAGACAAGCCCTGACTGTACCACCCTTTCTAACGTGGCTTTCTACCGATCATCCTGTTACTGCCCTACTAGTTCATTCCAAATCTAAGCCACTCATTTCTGCCGACACAACCAAATATCTTCCTACCTAGGATCCTATGTTTCCTTCCACTTTCTTCAATAGTCTTCTCTCTTCTAAATAATTTGAATGCATTCTCCATTATTATTTTCATATTCACACGTCCGCATTATCTTAAAGAATAATAACTATCAAGATATAAATTGCCTACCTATTTATAGTGTATTATTTTGGATTTCTTCTCATAACGTTGTCTCATTGTCTCATGATTTTAGTCTTTGCTTAAATTGAAAGACTCGAGTATTCAATAACTTTTAAAAACAAAGGCTATTTTTAAGTACTTAATCTGATCTGAAAAATACAGACCATCAAATTTTACCCAGTGACTTCTCCAGCTTGCTCAACAGTACTTTTTAAGTTGAAACTTCTGTTTTAGGAAGAGATAGACCATTGATTGTGTTCAAATTATACACCTTTTACAGCATCCTTGTCAATTGTGTTGTGTTAATAGTTTTAATTTTCTTTCTATTTCAACTTTAAGGAATTTAAATTTTAGCCATTAAATCTGTAAATCCTTTCAACTACTACAAAAAAGCTTTATAGTACTAGATACCTTCTACTCTCAAAGTAATTATAAACTAATTAAGTCACCTTAACCTTCTTGCCTTTGAGCTAAATAAACTGATTTTTTTTATTGTGTAATTAAAAATTGAGAGCTAGACCACAGATCAAACCTCTGGTTCTGCAATGTAAACAAAAAGGTCTTTTACTCTATATAAATAATATAAAACTAATTTTTTTTTAACACAGCAGTTGAATACAGAGTCTTTTGTGTTGCTCAAGACTGTGCATCAGATAACTGGAACTGAATTCTGACTGCAAACCAAAAAAGGAAATTGATCCTTAAGAAACTGTTATTTAAGACACACTAAAGAGAATTAACAAAATGCCAATAATATCTATTAATGTTAAAAGTCTTCTCATTCTTCTCATTTCTCAGACGTACAATCCAATGCATATGGACTTGATAAACAAGTGAGATCATTACCTTTGTATGGTTATCATCTGATCTTTCTGCCAATCACTAGCACTGCCACCAGGCTCTTAAAAGTTCTGTGTTTGTGTGCTTCTACTCTCACAACCTTAATTTAAGAAGTGTAAATTTAAAAAGCAGGAATTGAATGCTGAGCCTATCTCAATGTTCATTCCAAGCATGCTAACTACGATGCATTTTACAAAATCTATATTCATAAATGTAACTATAGGAATCATTTTTTTCCCAGGCAATAAACTTTCAATGAGTTGAGTAGATATTTTCCGCAGAAACCAAATATCCAGCACCATGGCTTGCTTCCCTGGAACCAAGATGCTTTGAGTCATCTCTGTAGAGCCAATTCTGAGAAAATCTGTGGGATCCACTTCCCTAGCACCTGGCCTGGGGTCTCTGTAGACAATCTCAGAGTTGCACTGGAACATTTTAAACATGTTGGAAGTCAAGGGCAGGATGCGTTTGTTTTCTCCAAGATCTTAATTTTCTCTTCTTCCCTCCAACAGTACAGTAAATGCAAACACAACGTTGATTATATTATGAAGCAAAATTTATTGCACTGTAATGTTTTTAAACTAAGCATTAAGCATCCCAAAGCCATGAAGCAATACTGAGATGAGACACTGCATAAAAGTTAAGCTTCAGCTTTTTGTACCAGTATTGCTCTTCTAAGCTATTACACAGAATTCAAATGTGGTGATTTTTTTCAATGACTATTTGAAAAAGGAAAACATCTGCTTGAGAAAGAAACATCTACTACCTGAAAAGGTAAATAATGACTTTTATATGTGTGAATGTATATGGGGGTTTAGTGTGATATACATCTTAAATCTGATCAGCAAGTCAAATGGTAGTTAATAAATTGCTTGCCTTTCTTATTCTCTATTTCCTTATGAAAAGTCAAGCTACTAGCAAAACAATCTTGCCATGACAAAGTTTTCTATGTCAAAGGTTGATTTGTCTATATTATTGCTCCTTGAGTGGTTAGAAAAGGATTTAAGCAATACAGAGTTTTCAGGGCTGTTTCAGTTATGAGAAGCAGTATAATTTTTCACAAAGCTGGACTTCAAGCTGGACTTCAAATGTTGGAATAATATTATGAAAAATACGTGGTTTGATTAGCCTAAGCCACATACAGGATCACTAATTCATCTACTCCCTGTGAAAAGGCTTAGTAATTGCTAATGACTCTCTGGGAGCTATGGATTTTCACTTGAAATTTCTCTATACATTTCTATAAAATAAGACAACAGTCTGAAAGGCATTATTACTTAATGCATTAACTTTTGAAAGTTGAAAACATCAGGAAACACTGAAAAGTAAGACAGATCAAAGACTAGACAAGTAAAGCATAACAAAAGAAGATAAAGGCACACCTCGCAGGAGGGGAATGACTGGACCTTGTATATGAAACTAGTTGCATGAGAGATACACACACAATGGGTCATGTGAGAGATGTGTCCAGCCACAGGATGGCAGAGGTGCCATGTTCTGGGAAGAACACGGTTCCCAGTAGGACGCCTTGGAGCAGAACCCTGGCCTGCCTTCTGCTCGGGGGCCCCAACGGTTTGGCTCAGTTGAATGAGAGAGCCTGCATCAGTCTCCTACCTGTGTGTGGATCAGAAGCCTTGTAGAGCGGGGAAGTCGCTGGGGAAGCCCCTTGCACAGCATATGTAACTGGAGACATGCATCACTTGCATTTCTTGTCAGTGCTCACTCCACTGGGCACTCTCAGACAAGAAGTCTTGCCAATGATACCAGTGTCTTGGGTGAAGTTTTCAGTCATCCTAACGCAATTTCCCACATTTATTTTTAAGACATTCTCTTCCCATTCATATATTATCAATTTTATATGTTATGGTGCACCGTCCCTGAATCCTACCTGCAACTATCTCTACTATGATTGCTAATTTGTTCTTTACAGACATTCTGACTTTTTACAGCTTATCCAGAAAGTTGTGAAGATTATAAAGCTCTCCATTTAGGAATAGAAAATATTCAGAATAAGTCTGTCTATGTGGCCTGAGAAACAGTCTCTGAGGCATTAGAGGGTAGCTGGCTCTATGAAAATGCCTTTTTAATCTTTGGAAAATCTTTTTAAGTAATTTAACAATTACAACTAAGTGCATTTTTTTGAGACGTTAAGATTTCAAAAGTGCCAACCTGTATGAACAGCTAGAGGTAGTAATACTTCCAGTTAGCAGCAACTGTGTAGTGGTTGGATCCAACCTTCTTATTTCTTCTCTTCCAGCTCATCTGCAGCTAACCCATCAGAACAGCAATAACTATGGAGGGAGACAGAAAACTTCCTGCCAACTCTCTAGAGTCTTATACTCCCAAGCTTCTCTCAGTCTTCTTTTAGTCCACATGGGCTAAAAATTGCCACTGGTCCTGCCAAGCATCCTGATTGATCCTCCAGGGTCTTCCCTTCTCTCCTTCCCTTTCACCGCTGCCTCAACTCTCAGATGATGCAGCATAATGTCCAAGGCAGTCTCCTGCAGCTTACACTGCCTCCTGCTTTCAGCAATGTGAGAACAAGGAGCCAACAGTGGCAACTATTCTTTTAACATAGGAATCGGAGGAGAAGAGAGAAGCATGCCCTTCAGACCCTGGCTGTCAGTCATTAACCTTCGTCAATTCTCCAAGACAAAACTGAAGATTTCTTCTAGGTGCTTAGATAAGAGAATCTAACATAAATATTTAGATGACAGCTTATATACAAGTAATTCTCAGAAAAAAATGAATAAAACCTGGTACCCCTCCTAGCCATACCAACCCACAGATATACAAATGCAGAAGCACTCCTAACATTGGCACTGGCTGGGGAAAGAAGGCACCATATATTAGAAGGCTGTTGAAATCCAAAATACTTGCAGATTTTTTAAGTGCTCTCTATCCTTGGTAAATTCTTCCCTTCTTCACCGAAGGAAAATAAAATCTTGGGAAGCCAGTTTTCACCTCTTATTTCCCATCCAGTGACCAATGGACCAATGCAACAATGTTTTCTTTTTCATGGCTGTCTAGTAGGGTGTTCCTTCTGCCAATCACCGTAGATTTTATAGCCAACTAGCTTCTTTCCACACAAAATCTTAGTGGAAAAAAGCCTAAAGACATTTTTCCTCCATGTAAATAGTTAAAAACATAATCTGTCCTGAGCTATCTACTTTCAACATGGAGAAAAATCTCAATGTTGGATTTCTAATGCAATTTCATTGTGTTACCAAACCATCTTTTTTTGCCTGTGAAGTCATAACCCTGAAGAAAATTATTTTAAATGTATTTACAGTCTCAGTAAAGGATGCATTTTATACCATGTCCAGCCATTGGAGTGTGAAGTCAGGGACAAATGTGTTGAGCATTCCCTGGTACGTTACAGTCCCTTGTAGCTCATAGGTCAAAAAACAGAGACAACATGGCCTCAGCTTTCCACCAAAGCTATAGAATTCTATCTTCATAACCCACTGCCCCCACTTTCATACATGGTAAGAAGTCCCATTAAAATTACAAAGTCCTTCCCATATAAACTATTCTCAACATGAACAAAAAAGGTAAAATTTTGCCCTGAGAAAAAAAACTGCGGGGGGCAGATTTGCCTACTGCAGGTTCCCAGTAAATATCCCAGCAAATAATGTTGACTCTTGTGTCTGAAGGCTCAGCTGTTTCTATAATATTTATGCCACTTATCCCTGTATTTTAAAATAAATATTTGCCTTGTAGATAAATAGTCTGGCATTTACTTTTGTTCATAGTATTAATATCAGCATATAATAATTTGTTTATGACTTTGAGCCTTTCAGTGGCTAAGAAAGATGTACTAAGGGTTTTATGCTTCAAGCCGCACAGAACATAGAAAAATATTTATAAAAAACTACTTACCTATCAAAGCCATTTAATATAGAAAACATGGAATATTTGTACATAACGTGTTTCCTTTAAGAAGTATTTCTAGAAATAATATTAATACTTTATTGTCATCAATAGCCTATAAAAGCAAGAAGATAACATGAGCTCATGTGGTAAATTGTTCATTAAATAAGGTTATTGTAAGTTTTCATACTCTGATCTTGTAGTGACAGCCTTCCTGATCTACAGGCAAAGAAACCATGATGTTAAGAAACAACAGAATTGTTTCTTTAAGTTTCCATTACTGTTATTGTCTGATCACATCAGTAGTGCTTGACAGCATGGTGAATAGCAGTGATTATATTCAAAATACAGGTGGTTCCTCTGGAGTTCTGAAACCATAACTTTTTTTTTTTCCTGAGCACATACTTTTTACATTGAAATTATATTATTTTTATGTGCTCCATTAGCAGTGGAAGTATTTCAGATATAGCAGATACATAATATAACTGTTGGAAAATACACTTCAGTATTTTAAAATGAGAAAAAAAAGCTTTCTAAAGTATAATGATTGTCTAGTGACACTGATAGACACAAATGAATGGAAAAGCACTCAATATTGTTTAACAAGCAAAGTCTGTGACTGCATCTCCAACAATTGCCTTAGAAACAAATGCTAGTGAGAATTTGATGTTAATATTTTCTCAAAGGGATGTTCAGATTTTTAAGTAGTGGGTGATATAAAAAAAAATAATAGTACAGTCAGTTGCTATTCTTTGCTAGCAGGAGGCAACTGTCCATTGTCACTCATAGCTTGTAGTCTTTGATTTATTTTTTTATTATTGTTTTTTAAGGAAGAACTTATAGAATCATAGAATAGTTTGGGTTGGAAGGGACCTCTATAGGTCATCTAGTCCAACCCCCCTGCCGCGGGCAGGAACATCTTCAGCTAGATCAGGTTGCTCAGAGCCCCGTCCAACCTGACCTGGAATGTTTCCAGTCATGGGGCATCCACCACCTCTCTGGGAAACCTGTGCCAGGGTTTCACCACCCTCAGCATAAAAAATTTCTTC
>NW_008825300.1:514259-520510 GCF_000699105.1 Pygoscelis adeliae | reverse complement strand
TGTCCAGCTTTTCATCCACCAGTACCCCCAAGTCCTTCTCGGCAGGGCTGCTCTCAATCCCTTCATCCCCCAGCCTGTATTGATACTGGGGGTTGCCCCAACCCAGGTGCAGGACCTTGCACTTGGCCTTGTTAAACCTCATGAGGTTCACACGGGCCTACTTCCTGAGCTTGTCCAGGTCCCTCTGGATGGCATCCCATCCCTCTGGCGTGTCGACCACACCACTCAGCTCGGTGTGACCTGCAAACTTGCTGAGGGTGCACTCGATCCCACTGTCTACGTCACTGATGAAGATATTAAAGAGTACCGGTCCCAATACGGACCTCTGTGAGACGCCACTTGTCACCAATCTCCATCTGGACATTGAGTAACAACTTCATATATTAGAGTGCTTTCAACTGTATTTTTTCTGTTCTTTGAAGGCTGACCATTTTAACAGTACCTGCATCACTTTGATGTCCAAGTTTCAGTTTCAAATATAACTTAAGTACTTAAGACTTTAAAGACAAAATCCAAGTGCCATTGAGATCACGGTGTTATGGCATAGATTTTCACTTAGAAATAGGACTTCATTCCAAATGATAGCAAGCAACCAAATATTTCTATGGCTACGTTTTTGTCCTGTGGCATTTGAGATTGCCATGTTCCAGACAAGTATTACTAGTAATAAAATTTCCTTGCAAGGTTTATGGGATTTTTCTCAGGATAGAATCACTTATAAATACTGGAATAGTGGAGATCAAAATAATCAAATTCCAATGACTTTTGAACGAGGCCTGCTGGAGGTTGCTTTTCTGTGAGAAACATGTTGATAATGGCTTAGAATGGTAAGTGGACAAACTAGACAATAAGCAGCACTTCCTTGTCAGGGCAATACAACCACATCTGGTGCTGATGTGGAACAAAGCAGACCCTGAGAACATGGCAGTAGCTGGTAATGCACATGCCAAAAGTTAATATTATTTTTGCTTTAGCATACTTGTGCCTCACTCAGTACAGTGTACTACAAAGTGCACTACACAGTATACTACAAAGCAAACAGACTTCTGAAGATGTTGTTTTAAATTACAGAGATTAATAATGGTGAAGGAAAAACAGCTGTGGATATCTATGAGTTCTATTAATTTTGTAAGGCATCTTTAAACTAATTTGAGCAACTTATTTTGTAACATGTAAAGGTGGCAAAACCCTCAGTGTGCTGATTAAACTGTGAGTCAAAGTACTTTTTTCCATAGCTTTTGGTCTGTGTTGGTTTTGGCTGGGGTAGAGTTAATTCTCTTAATAGTACCTAGTATGGGGCTATGTTTTGGATTTGTGCCGGAAACAGTGTTGATAATACAGGGATGTTTTTGTTGTTGCTGAGCAGTGCTTACACACAGTCCAGGCCTTGTCTGCTCCTCATACTGCTCCACCAACAAGTAGGCTGGGGATGCACAAAATGTTGGGAGGAGCCACAGCCGGGACAGCTGACCCCAACTGACCAGAGGGATATTCCATATCATATGACGTCACGCTCAGCAATAAAACTAGGGGAAGGTGGGCCAGGGGGCTGCTGCTTAGGGACTGGTTGGGCATCTGTCAGTTGGTGATGAGCAATTGTTTTCATTTGCATCACTTGTCTTTCTTGGGTTTTATTTCTCTCTCTTTGTAATTTTCCTTTTCATTACAATTTTTATTATTATTATTATATTTTATTTCAATTATTAAACTGTTCTTATCTCAACCCAGGAATTTTCTCACTTTTACCCTTCCAATTCTCTTCCCCTCATCCTGCTGGGGGGGAGTGAGTGAGCTACTGTGTGGTGCTCAGTTGCCAGCTGGGGTTAAACCACGACATGGTCTTTCATATGCAAAGAATGCCTTTGTCTGTTTTAATCCAAGGGGTGCTGTCATTTGAGCAGGAGGTTTATGGTTAATATATAAGCTGCAAGGAGAGATGAAAAGCATAGACTTCATGGGCAGATATGGTAAGGAGACGTTATTCAAATGTAATGGTGCATGTAAAACTGAGCAGAGAATTGCTGGGAGAATAATAGACAAACAGAACAAAACTGTGATTAAAATTCCTTTTTGCACTGTATGTAATATGGCACATATCACTTTCTTTAGATTATGAGTGTCAGCCTTGACATATTATATCCGAGATAATCTTCTGCCTGAAGTAATCTCCTGCTCAAATAGCCCACCTTGCAATAATAGTAGACATTGAAAACCAAGTGACACAAATCGAGCTGGTGTTCATGGAAATACCCACTAATAATTTATTGCTTCAATACCTAAGCTATATTACCAAAGAAGAGATTGTTCTCAGGCTTGCTGGGAAGTGTAAGTCTTCTCATTTTTTTATATCAGTGTTGGGATTTTGGGTTATTCCATTCTGGTTTTATTTTCGTACCAACACCAGTATCAGCCAAAGCTAGTTCTTATCAGCTTTTAGGTATTGTAGGAAACATTACAATATCCCTTAGCTACTGCTTCACAAACTGGAAAGTATATCCCCTCATGACATTTATCTTGAGGCAGAAAATAGTCATGAAGCCACTGGGTGGAAGTGATTACAGCATGCTACTTCTACATTATGTTTACTGGCTGTATCCTATGACCTCACCTAATTTTCTTCCTCCCCAGCCACTTCCTTCTACTAGCACTCCTCATTCCCCCATCTGCCTCCACAGCCTGCGCTCCACACCCTTTTAAGTGATGCTTAATCACTGATGCTTAATTTATTTTCTTTCAGTCATCTAAACTGACTTTTTACAAGAAATGCAAGAAGAACAAGATGACAGGGTAACCCTAATTTCCAAAACAGAAAAGACAAAAAAAGCTAAAGAATGCTAAAAAGTTTGCTTTGAAAAATAGAAGTCCTGTTCACCCAATAAATCACATGCAAATAAGTTTATTATTTGAGACTAAATAGGTATAGCAAATTGTTGTGGTTTAACCTCAGTTGGCAACTAAGCACCATGCAGCCGCTCGCTCACTCCCCCCACCCAGTGGGATGGGGGAGAGAATTAGAAAAGCACAAGTGAGAAAAACTCGTGGGTTGAGATAAAAACAGTTTAATAATTGAAATAAAATGATAATAATAATAATATGATAATAATAATACACAAGCAAGTGATGCACAGTCCAATTGCTCACCACCCGCCGACTGATGCCCAGCCAGTCCCCGAGCAGCGGCCCCCCCGGCCAGCTTCCCCCAGTTTATGTACTGAGCATGACGTCACATGGTATGGAATGTTTCTTTGGCCAGTCTGGCTGTGCCCTCTCCCAGCTTCTTGTGCACCTCCAGCCTTCTTAGTCGGTAGAGCATGGAAAACTAAAAAGTCCTTGACTAGTGTAAGCATTACCTAGGACCATCTAAAACATCGGTGCCTTATCAATTTTGTTCCCATCCTAAATCCAAAACACAGCACTGTACCAGCTACTAGGAAGGAAATTAGCTCTATCCCTGCCGAAACCAGGACACAAATATTATAGGGTTCTTTGCACACCATGGTAGAGCAATTCATTCAAACAAAGTAAGAAATGACCTTTTGAGCAAACTCAAATTATGCAATTTTGTAATAGCACTGATGATACTAAACAATTTGGAATGCAAGACTGTAAAAAAAAATTCACTCCAGAAATTGCACAAAACTAATCATCCTCTGCAGCAAACCTGATAAAACCTCAGATTTCCTTTCATTACACAAGCATAAAATTAATTTATTATTTAATATTTTAAGAACAGGACGATCAGCAGTTTTCTTAATATCGGGGTACAAAGTAGATACCTGCATAGGCTGACCAGTAGTTATCACTGGATTGCTTTTAATTAGGGCTGATATTAACATATTATCACCTTTAAGAACTTATTTCTGATCTGCTTAGTCTAGTAATGGTGATAAATTCCAGAAAGTAAATGAAAGGACTGCAGTTTTAGAAGTAATTTAATTTAAAAAAAAGAAAATTTAAAAAAGCTATTTGAAATAAAACATCTAATTCAATAAGGCACTTAGAATATATGGTAGTTTCAACCATGTAAGTAATTCCACCACTAATTGCCAAAGCATATGAGTGTGTAGTAAGAGAGTAGTCTCTTAAAATTTAGTGTATCCTTGAACGGTTTGCTGCATTTGAACCTAAGAAGAGCTTTTGAAGGTTTTTATAGCTTTTTAATAACTCAGTTTCTTGATAGCTTGTGTCAATATAGAAAAGGTGGAAGCATCTTATGTCATGATTATTTGGAGATCACTATCAGTACTATGGCAAATGATAGCTACACTGTGATATATCTGTGTCAGAGCTGAATATATATGAAGTCGTCAAAGGTTTTTACAACTAGGCTATCTAGTTTTTGTATTGTGTCTACAATGATGATGAAAAAATGACTTGATGTGTGATATGGCATACACTTATGAATAGCTTTTCATGATACTAATTTGACAGACTCTCTAGTATATTACGGGCCTTGTTTTAACCACATGATAACATTAGCCTGTTCATTCCTTGAGACCTTACACTTGATGTGTTCTTGTATAAATTAAACCCAGGACTTCTGTAGGCAGGAGTAGAATAGTAGGCTCAGTTCTAAATCTACAATGGTGTCCAGGACTTCCTGTCATTTTTGTAGCCTCTTGACATAGATACAAAAGAACAATAATTAATTATACTCTTTCATATACCTTGAATGCAAACTTGAATAGCACTGAGAATCCTGAAAATGCTGACGTGAAAATCTTGAAAATGTAGAATGCCTGATAATGGTTTACAGTTCTGCACACCTTTACAAGTTGGGAATATAGAGCTTGAGCTAAAAAAATATGCAGTTTATATTTTAAAAACAGTCTTTAAAGACTTCCAGTGATAATGCATATAGCTTTTCTTCTTCACTAACAGTGAAATTCACTGTAGTAGGGAAGGTTAGCATTATTGTGCTTAACTAAATCTCACCTAAACTCTTATTTGCAGCTAAGATTTAGGCAGAATACACTGTGATAGCAATGAGTCATACAGCAGAAATATCATGAAGGGGAAATATTTGCCTTAGCCTATTGATCGTATTGAAGGGGCCAGCTTTATGAACCACAAAGGAAAACCATACCTTTGTTTAGGTTATGTAGGCTGGCTGCAGAAGAATTTTGGAGAAAACGGAATTCTCAAAGGTTTTTCCTTTAAGGGTCATAACGTTGTGGCATAGCAGGCCAAGGTGGTTTTTCATTTGATCACTGTTATTTAAGTGTCTGATCTGTGCTTGAACTTGTTATGTACAAAGAACATGTATGTATTGGATAGAATTGGCAGAAACTAGATTAGATAGAGTACGGCTGGTACACAGTGATTTGTGACATTCATTTGTGATATAGTCCTAAATGTTTAGCTATTGTTTCAAGCAAAAGCTGATTTTCACTTTTTGTCTCTTTTATAACACCTTCATGAGATGGGAACTCCACTTCAGCCACATAAGGCCCAAGTGTGTAGTCTTCATTTGGAGCCATGAAGGGGTAAATGAAAGTCTTGGAGTTTACATAGCGATGTAGAATGAGATGATGTGCTGCAGTGTAGGTGGCATTTTCCTTGAAGCCACTGCTGCAGTTCTTTCACCTTTAACTCATCTTATTAGCACTCTATACACTGAAATGCAAATTCAGTGTCAGCTTATCCCACTGTAATTCTACAGACCAGTCAGCATATGCTTATGTTGAGGCCACACACATGGTTCGTAAAGGTGTTACAGAATTCTATATGTTTGGGGTTTGGGTCTTGTGTGTTGTGGAGCACATAAAGACAGTTTTGCTGTTCCACCATTAAATTCAGACACTAGTTCAAATGCAGATAAGCTGTCTTTATTTCCTCATGCTTACATGCCTGGATGAATCAGAACTAATAAGAGGTGATGAATTGCCTGGTATCCTGTTCAATACTTTAATCACAATTGCTAACTATAGCCATGTTTGTTGAAATTTAAAAGTTGGCTGATCTGACCTAAATTAAAAAGGAAATATTCTATGTGAGAAGTTCCCGAAGGAAAGCCAATAGTTTATTACTATCCTTTACAATTGCAAAATAGTCTAAAAGCTGTAATGTCATTTATAAAATGTTGAATGAATAAACACGTCAGCATATGATTATTAATAGTTACCTATGTATGAATAGAAATTCAGCTAGACTTCCCTGAAGGTATACTTCAAGGACTGTTTCTTAATGTTACGTCTGAGGAACTAGTTTGTGAAGATGAACATGACATTTACTATGCATTTAAGCATTGA
>NW_008825300.1:489139-514244 GCF_000699105.1 Pygoscelis adeliae | reverse complement strand
ACATTCTTTTTAAATATTATTACCCTTGTGCAATGGGTAGTATAGATCCTTCAAAATCTGAAAGACTGTCCTTGTGGCCCAAGCCCTCAGACAGCAACTGCCCTAATAATTTCAGTTATGTCAGCTGTGGAAGTTGTGTTTAGGTTCTTGTACTCTGAGGAATTGCCTTGGGAGTTCAAAAGAACAAGGTGTTCTGTGTAGTTCAAAATATTCACAAAATATTTAGGAATAGCAGAGTGATAATTTTTGCTGCTGATACAAAATTATTCAGGCTGATCAATTTTAATTTGACAGTGAAGTGTTGCACTGATAACACTTAATGACTGACAATAAAATGACAGATAAGATATGATGACAAATGCAAAGGAAGGACCATGGCTTTCCAGTGGTGCAGACATTTTATGTGAGACTCATTTGATCAAATGTAAGTGCTTACAGTGTAAACTTCCACTTCAAATTTAGTTTCCTATTCCACATCAAAGGTGTCACCCATGTTACGCTAAAGCAGCTCCTGAAAACTCACATTTTTCTCTGTTGAATACAATGAGAGATTAGGATAAAAGTCCGAACACCAAGACTTCTTCAGAAAACACCGAACTGCATTAAGAAAATTTTATAGCATCCCTCTGGGCCAGAGATACTGGAGGTTGCTGACGTATATAGCTACACTGCAGAACAAACACATTACATTATAAACACTTTAAACTCATACTGCCTAAAACATGCCTTTTACTGAATATTTTCATCTTTAATTTTAATAAAATTGATTGTATTTGCCTGAATACTTTCCCCACTGCAGTACTAAATATTGTTAGGGGAAGTGCCAAACCCCTTTCACTACCTATTAAAGCATTAAAGAAGCTTACTGTTTCAGGAATTGCTATAGATCAGCAAAGTGCTTCTTTGGGAAACATAGGACCACAGATTCCCAACATCATTTTCATTTCATTTTTTTAAGTGCCTTCTGAGCGTTCTTTACGTATGCAATGCCCTTGTTAATGAAAACTGACTGTAGGTAGAACAGACCAATCATCATGAAATTTTTTCCAAATTCAGAGACTTTTCACAGGTCTTGACTTTCTGTAGTCACCCATATCAGGTTACTGTGTGGCTGTTTTTTTTTTCAAAATATGAGGAAAATCCAGGAAGATGAATTGCAGAGGGTGACTCATTTGCCATTGACAGGACTCAGGACAAGCCTCCTCTCAGCTCTGAGACAGCTGTCTACATATCAGCCAACTCCTATTCTCAAAAGCTGGTAATGTCTCCGGCTACAAAGAGGGACATCTCTGCAGACATGGAAAAAAGAAAACCAGTAATGACTGGATTGGCAGCACGAATCTCCGGTGCCTGCAGTTCTCACCCCTGTTATTTCTGTGGATAGGATCGAATTTTTGCACTCTTCCAGACAAAAAGATGGATATTTTCACTATTACAAAGCACTATGTATATGTTAATTATTAGAGAGAAAGATAAAACTGATAACAACAACTAGCTGGGGAAAAAAAGAGGTGAAGAGAACAACAGAAGAAATTTAAGTATGAGTGAAAGATGAATGGTGAAAATGACAAAGGAAAAAAATATGTCTTTCTAGGTATGAAGAAGGGAAAATGAAAAGGAAAGAATGAAAAAAATTGTAATGAACCATATATAGCACAGAAACAATGGGAAAGAAGTGCACAAAAGTGTAAAACAAGGTAAGAGATTAAAAAGATGAAATTTTAAATTAGTGAGTTTATTGTATTTACTTATCAGGCATGACTGATATAAGAAGTCTAGAAAACATATCGTCTCAGCCCCTTAAAGTTAATACTGCTGCTAGTTTCTAGGCTATCTATATATTATAGATAAAAATGGCCAAAATGGTTTGTGAGGAATTTGTCTTCTTATATGGTTTTCTCACACTCATCCTTTGTTCCTCTAAAGAAATGGGTTCCTTGACCTTTTCCCTGCTCCATAAATTCCTGATGCTCCATATGAATTTTTCATTTCCATTAAGTTTTCTGAAGCAGGAAGAGGTTTTCACACTTGTTGAGCAAGGACTAACACATTCTGCTAGTGCTGTGTTGCAACATCAAAAGAAGTTGACACCATGGTCTTGTTTGGACCCTTCTTGCTAGTTTCTCTGCCTATTTAGCCTCTGCCTTCACTGGTAAGATTCTTCAGAGGTATCACTTCATCGATTATCAAAGTGAATTTCAAGTCCATTTAAGTAGGTCTGACGCAGAACTTTTTGTTCAAGACGTAAGGACTAATTTTTTTTTCAGATCCCAACTAATAGCCTGAGAGTCACTTACTTTGACAACCTGGGTTAGTTTTGATTTCATATGTAACCAGGAAAAATTCCTAATTCCCGTTACTTTATCCGTGTATTGCTCACTGCCAACTTAATAAGGTATATGACATTTACAAAAAGGGTGCACTAGGGGGCTTTGAGGGAAACTATGGGGTGATACTCCAAACAAATGAAAGGAAGTAGTTCTTCACACTAAATTAAGTTGTCACAAGC
Source organism: Pygoscelis adeliae (assembly GCF_000699105.1). Classification (NCBI taxonomy): domain Eukaryota; kingdom Metazoa; phylum Chordata; class Aves; order Sphenisciformes; family Spheniscidae; genus Pygoscelis; species Pygoscelis adeliae. The sequence goes on along the minus strand of NW_008825300.1, from coordinate 511,735 downwards.
AACTGTAGTTGCTAAAAGCTTACAAGAGTCAAACAAGCCAAAGGTTGCATCCATGGAAGAAAAAATCATTTTAGGGACTATTGAATATAAAGGATCCTCTTCTAGCTTTGGAGTTTCTGAGCTGTAAAATGCTGGGGAAATGCAGGAGAATTTTCTGGAAAGCTGTTACTTGCAGTCGCTATATTCTTACCCTTTGTCCATGCTCTCCAGGCTATGCACTAAGCAAGTAAGCAATGAAACCACCATCATCATTCCTGACAACTAATTAATCCTAAAGATGACAGAAAGAGACGAACATTCTAAGTAGTACTGGAGTTCAGCTGGTAATCAACAGCAAAACTGGAAGACAACTATAACATGTTTTGATCACTAAGAAGATGTACCAAATTTTACAGAGAATCAGTTTATAGGCTTTGGCACAAGTTCTGTAATGCAGCTGATTAAAATACTTCACATAAAGATTTTTCAATTTTTTCGTTGTAAACCGTTGATTTAACAATATCTAAATCTTTCAAGTGGAAATAACTGATTTTGTGAACATTTCTAGTACATTTATCAAATTTATTCAGTTTAGCAAGTTTGAAATCTATTTCAGCTATATTGTTCAACTTTTACTATGTAATTCTTATTACAGTAAAAAAAAATGTTTGGACTTCATTGTAAGAAGTAGAATTAATGTGAAGCAAAGAAGCTACAGTATAAACTATATTAATAGCTCATCACCTTCACTCTGTGGCATTATATCATCTGAGCTGACATTATATTCACTAGTAGTCAACCCATATATGAAATTATCAGTTGTATCACTATATCAAGTTATAAACTCATTTTGGTTGCATCTTTGGATTTTATTTTTCTATAACTAAATACATGGATTTTTTTTTTTCCACAGGAGGCTTCTGCTTCTTTTTTGGGCGGTACAGGGGGGTACACTGATCTGCATACCAGTTTAGTCTACAGTGTGGCTATGTGGAGAGGAACAATTCTGGGAGAAAAAAAAAGCAGAAAAAGACAGAGGGCTCAGAGGTTGCATTGATTCCCTAAATCAGGGAATCAACGGCAGCTCTGAAAACCCCAGGAGCCAGCTGGCTTATTCTGGAGTCAAGCCCAAGTGTCTATCTTTCCATAGTTACCATGGGCATAAGAAGATATAAGCTTCAGTTCAAATGCAAGCCTAAATTAATATAGCATAGAACTAAGGAGAACCTTATGCAGTATTTGAATATCCAAGATGGAAATTTGAGTCCATATTTTTTATGCTTACTTCTCAGCAGCACAGAGCAGAACAAAATCATAGCTTCATAAGTTATCTGGTAAGAGGAATACTTTCTTCTAGCTCATATTTAATTGTCTCATCTTGAAATTCTTGTCCCACTGAAAAGTAACACTGTAATGCAACACATCTGCCTCAAATATTACAGTAACCATGTTTTATTCAATGTCACCTCTGAGGGCAAATAAGACGTTTACACAGCATTCTGTAAACAACTTGTTCATTGAAGGACTAAACTCAATGGAAAAATGGAAAAACAAATCCACATGAAACTCAACAGGGATTCCCATATTTAAACAGAAGAGGGAAGTAGAGGGCCAACATCAGCACAGCTTCAACCATTGGGCTTCATCGGGGTTATTTTCAGATCACACTAATGATTCAAAATATCCAGAAATTAATGTTGATTTCTGTGCAGAAAACATTGCCCAAGCAAGACTGAAGTGAATTTGAATTAGCTAGGTGACAGGAGAGAATAGAACAAATGCTTTAAAAGATCATAATGGTATCCCCTGCTTGTCCATCAGATACCTGAGAGAACAGTCAAGTAAGAATGATTGCTTGTTTAAAGCAACATTGTGGTTGCCATCAAGCAGCCCTAAGGCATTCAGCAAGTGTTAATGTAGCACCTGATACATACTATCTAGAATATGATGGAGGTCTTAAGACAGCGCCTCTAGGGGTTTTATGAAAGACCAACATTTGAGAATTCATCACCTCATAATCAATGTGGAGGACAAATCACTTGGTGTCATTATCTGTCACAATTATACAATACAGAATGTGCCAGACACTGTATAACTACATAGTCAACACTGGTTCCTTCCTGATCATGTTTTCAATCTTGAGGATAAGATAAGAGGCAAATGGGAGCGGCAAAGGTGAGAATGACAATCACCATGTCAGCATGATGGGCATTACATTATTAAACTGCCTAATAGTTGTCAAGTTTGGAAAAGTGTCTATGAGCTATTTACAGACTACCAATTTTTGTGGTACTCTGAGTACTGTACACCTACTATGGAAATATTAATGAAAGACTCCCTCTTTGAAAATGAGAATGGTAGATCAAGGCTGATGGTAACACAGTTCTTAGGTTGATTCTTTCAGGCACTGGACAGCAGAAATTACACAGAATAATGTACCTTTCCCTTCTCTTAGGGATCTCCAAGCCACAGAGCAGGGTTCAAAGGGGAAAGCAGAGAACAGTTCATTAAAGTGCTTTAAGCTCATTTTTTTGGTTCCTGCCAGAAATTTTGCTTTGTTATTAAAGCCCATTAAATGGCAAAAATTATTTTTCAGAGATCTTTTTAGACTCTTCTGCGGTTGTCTTTCTGTTTACTTCTTTTCCTGTTTACTTGTCTTCAGTGACAAAAATTCCATTTTGTTCATGTTTTTAAGATCAAATACTTATAGATAACTTTTGACCCATTGCATGAGCAGTACAATTTTTGGACCATTTTACTGAGGTTCTCAGCATGAAAAGATGTAGACTGTGGAAACTGAGCCGTCAGCCTAATTTGAGAAACAGCAACAGCAGCAGAAAAATAACAAGAGCCAGCTAACCCTTTAGTCAAAGGAACTGAAGTACAGCAGCAGCAAATGCAGTTCCTGCTGTGAGAAAAGCTTTCTTGTGTGTTGTTTTCTTGACTCTCTTTTCTGGAACCGATTGTTATACACTGGTGTTATTCCCTATTTGATTTACAAAGAACATAAAGTCAATAGAACTGAACCAGCGGTCTGAAAACATACCACTAGATTTCCTTTTTAAAAAAAACTTATTTAATCACTTCTACATAACCACACCGACTGTAATTTCACATGCAAGTTTTGGAATTTCAGCCTTGAGCTTCTTCCTGCTTGTCTTGAAATTACCATTCTGGTTTTTGGACCACAATCACTCCTAATGAAGTGCCACTGCTGGTACAAAAGCGAGGGAGGAAATATTAAATTTCACTATCCTGAGACTGCAGTGACCAATCAATCTCCCATTCCACTCCCATTTTGCACTCCCAGGAAGTGCAAAAGACTGCCCTTTCTTTCTCATTCACAGGCTATTTATGTGATACTGAATCAAGTAAATATCCTGCCTATTGTTCCTTGTATACTTCTAACATCTCCAATATTTCTATATATATCTATCCATAAGCCTTTGAAGCAAAAAGCATTTGAACAGAAATAAAGGTTGATTAGGTTATATCTGTTTTTTCCAGAGATTTCTTTGAGGTCTTTTATAGGGTCTTCATTTTAATTCTTTGAAAGCGACAGTAGTTACTCCAAAAGTAACATTTCATATGAGGACAATTAGATCTTCTCTATTTATAAAACACATGATAGCAGTACAGCTCTTGCTATTACCGGTGAAAATGAATCTGCTTTTCTTTCCCATACCTCTGTTTAAACTTTCAACAGCTCCACAGAAATCTTTTTCCAGTAAGTACCATAAAATCATCACGATAGAGATATCAATATCCTTAAATCTTTCGGACAAGCAGTGTGAGTGATCCCTGCCTCCCAGCCAATCTTATCTCAGGGGAACCAGGTACACAGGAGTCCAGGAGTGCCCCAGTTCTTCTGCCACAGCATATGGAATTTCCTAACGCAGTGTAGCTCCATTCATCATCCAAGTTCTCTCGGTTTCTCTTTTCCTTCTGTGATGGACTTCTTTAATAGAATCCACATAAGAGTGGTAAGCTTCTTGGAGAGGCATCACTGGAATGGCATAGACACAATGGGGCATGGTGAAATAGAAAGGTGTGTTTCCTAACCGTGTACTAAAAGAGATGGGGGGGGGGGGGGAAAGCAGCTTATAACAGAAATCCCTTTACAACAAATTTTGCTGATCCTCAATGAAGAAATACTAGCTTATTTTCATCCAAAGAAAAATACTCAGAGCCCAATTTTTATATCTGCTAAAGCAGGTTCCTTGTCCCCATCAGTCTAATTAATTCCCTGGAAAAGAATATAAAGTGTGGGAAAAGATGCTAAGAGAATATTGGGACAAAATGGGGAAAAGGTATGGAAATGAGGTGAGACTAGGGATAAGGGATATTAGTCATTGACTTGTAAGCATAAAAGCCTTCACCATATTTACACTGAATTGTAGAAATATAAACTAGAGTATACCTTCCAGGCTGTGGATGTTCATGCTAAGTTCTGCTGTGAAATCCTTAATGATTGAGTTGTTGCACCATTGGTTGGGACACTGCAAACAGCATATAGCCTTATTAAAAATGTCTCTACAGAGTGGGATAATGGGAAGTTTTGATAAAGCCCTTCAATTTTTCCAAGTTTTGGTACATCTCTAGGAGAAGCAGAAAGAACAACAAGGTTTAAAGCAACACAATAAAACGTTCTATCAGTTGTGAACAAAAGTGATATAAAAACAGGCAGTGCTGAAATTTTTGAACTGGTTCCATTTCACAGTCCTTGATCTGTTGATTCATTGTGATTTTAATCAAGAAGCTGAATGTGGTTGGTCACATGATCACTTGAACTTTTTCTTTAAAAAGAACTGATAGCTACAAATAGCTGTTGTAACTTCTATGTACGTTCAATGCCCAATGAATACTTCTGGAAGACTTCCTGGTATTTCAGATACCTCTTTTAAGTAGTAAAACTTTCTGACCGCTTTAATTTAATTTATCTAAACTTTATAATTATATAGTTTATATAGTTTATTAATATTTTATTTTCTTTCATACGGAAGCATGATCTGGTATATAATTCTGGGTATGCAGGAAGGGACATAAGAAAACACCTACATCACAACAGCTGTTATACCTCTATGCTAGTTATGTCTCTATGATAGGCAGACAAAAAAGTGGAGTTTGTTGAGCTTAAAGTTTTTGGAACATTACCACCAAAAAAAAAAAACCCCACCTTTTAGTTTTTAATGGTGAGTTTACTAGTTTTGATACAAGCAGCAGTGAATTCCACTGGTCATACTTCTTTTGTATTCTTCCCCTTGATCAAATAAAGATTTTGTGTAGTGCTGAACACTTGAAGATGTGTCAGTGTTCATGTTGTTTTCCTGTCTACACCATTCAATCTGTTTACAACTGTCCTGCTTTCAGAAGTTTTCTGAATGAGGAACCAGTCATCACTGTTTACACGATGTTTCAAAACCTACATTCAAATCTGTATGAAAAATTAAGACTGCTTTAGAGCAGAATCCTCACATAAATGTTGTTTAGCAGAGCAAATGTCTGATTAAATGAACTATTGGTGACATTGTCTTCATTGTTTATATACACTGACCAATTCTTGGATCTGTTACATCTTCAGGAATAAAGTATGATGTCAGATTTGTAGATATTTCCCCTGAAAGGATCCTGTGTAGATATACATAAGGGAAGTTGTTCACTAATTTCTTCACTGCTAATTGCAAGACTGTATGAAGGATGACTGAATGTAGGAAGGCTGCAAGTCTGACTTTGTAACATTTTTTGTCTCCATTAATATTTGTTCATTCTTTAAACTCCTCTAAAAACCTGTCAGGCATATTTGTATTAATATATCTAAGTGGAGAAAAATGGCTTTAAACTTACTGTTGTCTAATAGCTTGTGACCTATGTTATGAACTGATGAAACAGCCCTGTTGGTTTTTTTTAGCAGATATTATTGAGAAAGATATATTACTGTAACTAAAAATGAAACATAGCAATGGTCATATCCTGGGCAAACATGTTATTAAATTAGAAAATGGATAGTCTCAAATGATCAGATAATCAACTACATACAGCAGCTTATGAAATGAAAATACAAGCTTATCACTAGCATAAACTCCTTTCAGTCACAATGTCATAGAATAGGATCATAGTGTGGTTTGGATTGGAAGGGAGCTTTAAAGATCATCCAGTTCCTACCCCCCTGCCATGGGCAGGGACATCTTTCACTACATCAGGTTGCTCAAAGCCCCATCCGACCTGACCTTGAACACTTCCAGGAATGGGGCATCTACAGCTTCTCTGGGCAACCTGTTCCAGTGTCTCACCAACCTCGTAGTAAAGAATGTCCCCCTCCAGCATTTGTTTTGTTTTAGTATGTGAACACAGGCACCTGTCATCGTGGCAGGGACAACTGCTCTGGAGAGTGGAGTCCATCCACACTGGAACTCCCTTAATCTTCCTTTGCGATTCTGAGTTCAGTGACCTGCAATGGATATAATGCAATGAAAGTAGCATCTAATAGAGAAATATTACGTAACAAGTGTGATTCCTTTTTTTTAAACCAACTCTTAAATTCTTTATAGGGTTTTTGTTCATCCATGCACCTGTGCAGTAGCCCTCAGTGGGGATTCTGCTGGGTCTTCCTAAACTTGTGGAAAAGGACATGTGGTGTTTTCATGCTCAGACTGAGCACAAAACAAGGTCTGCAGGGGACTGTTACAAGGTCCTTTACAAAATAATGGCTGGGGGGGGGGGTTGTTTTCTAATTGATAGCAGCTAAATATTCTCACCTTGTTACTATTGCCTTGATGATGAATAACACATACTGTTCTTGTTTTGTATATTCTTCTCTTAAACCTCTGTTGCATAATACACACAAATACAAATACATGCATCTGCTACAAAATTTTCTGTTGAGCTCCCCACCAGCAAAAAAAGCTGTAGAGCCACCAGCTGTGGTAATAATACTGCTGTCATAAGGAGTGCAGCAGTCTGTACCCTTTAAAGAATCTGAATCTGTAAAGAGAAGAATATATTTTATTAAACCAACTAACAAAAATGGGAAACAACAGACACTTCTGGAGGTATAAACCTCCTACAGGTCCCTGCAAAACTTCTCCCTAAAGAGGGCTTGTCTTCCCCAAAGTATGTCTGTTTTCCAAAATTATATCCTCCACCTTAATAAAATATATTACCTTCTCCACATCCCTTGTCTGACTTACTTGGATGATCACAGCTACAACGCTGCCACACTTATGACAACGTTAAATTCTAAAACATTTATGATTACTTTAGCAGCAGGTTGTCATGTATTGAAATTGGCAGCTTTACCTCATTCAGAAATGGCTCTCAAACAGTAATCAGCAAAGAATTTCCAAACACAAAGATGAATGTTGTGGTGATAAGAGATGAAACATATGTGCCAGGCCTATGCGCATAGTTCAGGAACTGTAGTTAGCTGTATAAATTTGTAGATGCTATGCCTAAAAGTTCTTCATTATAGCTGATCCTGTAACCCTATTCTTGGCCTGATCCCAAACTGACCTTTTTTCATTGGACTTTGACGAATTCATGTTTACCTTACCTGATTTAAGTAATACAGAATTTATCTCTTGTTGGCATCAAACAGCTTGGTTCACTCACTTTTCTATGTAAAGGGTTATTCTTTCACAGGCTGCCATGAAAGTTAGGCCTAGAGTACACACTGAGTGGACATACAAGAGACTTTGGGTTTTTTAGTTGCTCCCCTCCATAGCTAATATACAATACTTATAACATACAGATGGTCTACCCTCTTTCTCTACAGGAGATGCTGTCTTTGCTTATGATAAATACTGTAGCAAAAAAATCCAAACCTTGTCTACATAGTGTAGACAAAAAAATCCAAGCAATTAAAACCAACTTGTTCTTTTAATTATTCTATCAGGAATAATTTCCTTCCAATTTTCACTGTTAAATTTCTTCCTTTCCTGGTCATTACTTGCTATTTGTATAATGCTAGCTATTTTACAGGTTAAGTAAAATACTCAACTGGTTTTCCCACTAGCAATTTCTAATACTAAGACCTGATTCTGCAACAGATCTATCAGGATGTTTTCATGTAGAATGGCTCAGTGCATTGACACTGGATTACTTCTGAAGATACAAAAGAAAACGGGGCTCCTATTTCAAAATAATCCAAATGAAAGACGTTAAAAACAGTACAAAACAGAGAAAAGAGGAGTTGAGTCTCTAATGAAATGTGTTCATCTATTTGAGCTCTTTTTCTGAATTAAATGCATGATTAAGTCTACAAGTTAGCACACGCCTCTTATGCAGCCAGGATTTTCCTCCACCATTTAAGTATCAATGTCATTATCTACCTTCTTCCCACTTTAGAAATTGATGTAATTTACTAAAATTTCTTTCTTCTTCATTTTAAAATCAAATAGACAGAACTAATTCCTCTCCGGGAAGAGAATGACATGGGCTATTACAACACTAAACAGGAAAAACTTAACATGGCACAAAAGCAGCGGCCACAGAAGTTTTCCCCTCATCAGTCCATTCTTTTCCATCATCTCAGCATTTCTTGCCCTATTCTGCAAGTGGAGAAGGAAACTCAAATTCCCCTTGCAGATTTCCAGACCTTGGAAGCTGGACATGAAAAGCTACCACAGACCTCAGTCTGGCATACAAGGGATACCTACTAGGAGAATAACCCATGGTAGAAAGAGCAGCCTCCTGGGAAAGGAGACACAGGCCAGCAAACTGGTCTAGATAGTACATTATCCCCAAATCCAAAGACACCATGCAAAAAACAACTCCTCCTTATAACTACACATGAAAATAACATCCCAGCCCAGGGAACCCCCTTGCTAAACACACCAGCAACTGCTGCTGCTTCACCTGCCTCTGGGCTGCAATGGGTCCAGGATGCTTGACTGAAGATGGGAACGCAGTAGGCCGGGAAGCACTGGCGCTGGCACTCTGGGCACATTTAGGTGGGCATGGAAAGCCATGACCAAAAGGGGTCCATCCCTGCCATGCCAGCCAGGCCCTGAGTTACAGGGCAGCCCTGGTCCCAAAGGGCAAAGATGGTGTCTCCAGCCCCATGTACAGTGGGATCACACCAAGCAAGCTGCCAGCTGGCCAGCAAGCCTGCCAGACCTGCACCCTGCCTACAGGGAGGCATGAGATCAACTTAACCCCACAGCAACAGGAACGACTCTACAAAGGAGGTTTCTAACTTTTAGTTTGGTCACTTATCATCTGGAACTTGCAAACCTATATTTGAAAATCAGGTTTGCTTTTAATCTTTTTTTTTTTAATCAAAACACATTCATCTCTCTTCCTTTATGAATCTAAAATAAATAGTTCATACTGATTGTAAAGAGCCAAAATGCATTTTCCGAGTCAACAAAACTGTGCAAAGTATTTATGCAGGGTTGGCAATTTCAGCAATATGATAGGCTTTCTTGAGGTGTACATAATTATTGACATTCCAGTCTTGATTCCCACTCCAAAACTACCAGAAATAATATTTTGGTCTTTACAGCAGAACTGAATTAATATTTGTCATGTTGTCTTTTCCCTCCTTTGGAGAATTTTGATGCATTTTCTAGAAAAGGGTGTTTTGTCACCAAAGTTGGGTATTTTATTGAGCCCCTGAGCAAGCCTGGGTCCCACATGCTCAAATCTCCTGTTCAGTAGCCAACTTGATCTCTCTGATGCTAAGCAGCTGGGGTCTTTTCCTTTAAGGGCAAAAAACGTCAGTTTTCCATACGCCTCTGAGTCCTATATAATATCTCAGCAGAGTTACAGTCCACATGACTAAACTCTGTAATGTCAAGCTATATTCTGCTCTGGTGGCCTGTGCTGTTAGTTTCTCAGGAGAAAAAGTATTGGCTAAGTTTTCATTAACTTAGCTGTCTTGTATTAATCAGTTTCATGCTTTGTTCTTTTTCCAGCTGATAATACCGATATCTGTTCTGAGTGATACTCCACATTTTAATCTTCTGAACCTTACAGTAAAGATAATTGATCAAAGCAAAAGTTTACAGATGTTTTTAAACTGATTTGCAGATATTTGAGTAGAAAAAAATGCAAATGTAGCCAAGAACTTTCTTTTGTAAGCATATGTCACTCATTCTGAGAGCTGGACCAGAGTATCTATGAAACATACTTTCTTGGCAGTTGTATTTTCAGTAACTATTCCTGTCAGATAGGAAGAAATCAAAGATCATGCATTTAAAGTATGTCTTCTCTGTAATCAACACCATAAACATTGGTCCTAGGTTTGAAAGAGTAGGCTTCTAAAACTGCATAGAAACCACTGTAAGGTTGTAACCTTCTTGTGTAGTATCAAGTATCCAAAGATCCCTATAACTTACTTTTTAGGGTCCATCAGGATAGAAGAATGATTTCAAAATAACAGCCCACCCCAACTACATAATTAATTCTTCACAAACCAATAACTAATGGGATATACTGACTCTTTAATTTCCTGTTTTAGCTGAATTTTATGGAAGAAAAAAATGTAATGCTATGTACTATCCACAAAATACTGAATATACTTCTCTTTTTAAAGCCTTTTAACGTTTAACTTTTCATATGTTTGTTTCCATGGGAGATGTGATATTGACCTATGTGGGGCTTTGTCCTGGTTTCAGCAGGGATAGAGTTAATTTCCTTCCTAGTAGCTGGTACGGGGCTGTGTTTTGGATTTAGGATGAGAATAATGTTGATAACACACCGATGTTTTAGTTGTTGCTAAGCAGTGCTTACACTAGCCAAGGACTTTTCAGTTTTCCATGCTCTACCAACTGAGAAGGCTGGGGGTGCACAAGAAGCTGGGAGGGGGCACAGCCAAACTGGCCAAAGGGACATTCCATACCATGTGACGTCATGCTCAGTACATAAACTGGGGGAACCTAGCTGGGGGGGGGCCACTGCTCGGGGTCTGGCTGGGCATCGGTCGGCGGGTGGTGAGCAATTGGACTGTGCATCACTTGTTTTGTGCATCACTTGCTTTGTGTATTATTATTATTATTATATTGTTATAATTTTATTTCAATTATTAAACTGTTTTTATCTCAACCCACGAGTTTTTCTCACTTGTGCTCTTCCAATTCTCTCCCCCATCCCACTGGGTGGGGGGAGTGAGCGAGTGGCTGCGTGGTGCTCAGTTGCCAACAGAGGTTAAACTACGACAGGCTTTTAGAACATCTCTAGTAAAAATGTCATTGATTTGTAAGACTGAAATGGGAAAAAGAGTTCATAACCACACCCATCCATCTTTAAATTCTCATAGCTTCATATCAGGTGCTGTTGCTAAAACAAAACAAACCACACAACTACATTACAATTATAGAACACATTTTAATGTGTTCTGTAAGAGAGCAAGGAGAACTGCTGCTGATGGCTATAATCTTTCCCTCTTAGCCTTAGGCTTTCCTGAACCTCAAGTAATAACTGGCTGCTCAAGTTTGCCTCACTGTAAAGACTTTGAAGTAAGTAGACTGCTGTACTGTTCAGAATTCAGCCATTCTGATTAAAATAATCCCTTCAAACTGGTCTGAAGATGCTGGAATCTACCTGTTCATACCAGCTATTAATCTGAGCATCTTACTTGCCTTTCTGTAAATGTGAGCAGAAAGCTGTCTAACGGAAACTTTGATGTGGATTCCCAATACATTAAGGTAAAACAGATAAGAGAGGTCTCCTGTTCTAGCCAGAGAGTGGGAAGAAACTGTGGGAGGACACTGGATGATTATCAACAATTAAGTGACAAAACCTGTGTCTTCACTGTAAAGAGGATGATCTGTTAATGTGAGTGAACACGAACACTGAGGTCAAATGCATACACTTCCAGGCTCGACAGTTAGTCTGGGCTGAATGCACAGAGAGCCCTTCTGTGTGAACCTAAGTGATGACTGAAGCAACACTTGAACTAAGAGCAGCAGAAACAGACTAAACAAAAATCAGAATCCCATAGCAGACTAATCCTTCTCCTACGTAAAACGGTATTGCATTAATAAGCTTGAAATTATTCTATATGCTCAACTCTGTAGGAAACTTCACATGAAATACGTGACAGTGATGGGACTGAAAATTGATGTGTTGACAGAAGGGTGGGTCATGAAAAAGCCAATGTCAAAGGCAGAACTTTTGGGAAAGTCTTTTGGACATATACTTGTGTTACTCTATATCTGCATTTTCCTCTTACACTGTCTATTTTTACCAGCAACACAAAATAGCCATTGGCATTACGAAACTATTCTGACTGAGTAATAGTTTTGCTCCTGATGTGCTAATAATTAGTTCTGTGAAGCAGTTCAGTGAAAACTAATTGTAATCTGTGCTGTGGGCTGCTGCAAGAGTATGTAGTTCTAATGTTATTTTATGATTTTCTACTACTTTGTTTCCTTACACTTTGGGAGACTTCAAACAACATCAAGCTGTATCTTAACTAGGTACTTGTTGGGAAAGTAATGCTGGGCTTTTATGTAATGATGAGACTTAATCACATATTGACTCTGAACTGACACTGTTTCCCTATATTTGCAAGTATTTAATTGCTTCTGAAAGAATTAATTCCTCTAACTGATCAACAAAATAATACATAGTGAAGTAGTTTCTCAACTTTCATTCTAATAATGAAGGAGCAGCAGTCTTGGACGAGCTCTCCATCCCACATCTAATGTATATCTTTTCATATGCAAAATATAGACCAGTGTTCAAGCTATTGTTCTGAACCATGAATAAGACTTTTCCACTTCAGAATAGTAGGTAATTTGCTTGCCTAATCCTCTGTTTGTCAGGAATTATTTTAATCAGGAAAGTGATTGCCCAGCTATTAAGGCCTAATGGATTCAAACTGATATCTAAATATTAAATAGTAATTACAATTATTTATTGTTACTGAAGACAAAGAATATGTTTTGCAACCTACTTAAAAGGGGGAAAGTTCAGGCCCAAGAAAAGATGAATTTGTCAAAAATTTAATCTTAAACATTATAATAATATTGTATTTTGTTATGCAAAATATATTCATTTATTTGATTATATCAAAATCTTGAGTGAATTCACATGGGAAGAAGTAGCACAGAAATCTAAACAACCTATGATATTCACAGAGATCTTCAATCCTAACTAGTTAATAAGTGCAATGCTTCTAATCTCTGACAGAACATCTGTTTAAAGAGGCTGATAGCTTTCGCAGCATCACAGCATTAATTTTCTTTCAGCATAATTACTTCTTACATTTTATTTCTAGTAGACTAAACCACTGGGTTTTTTAAAGAACATTTTTTTTCTTGACAAATAGTCCCAATGGTATAAGTCTCATAATTTTAAGTGAAAAATTTACCAAAAGTATATAGGAAGAAGAAAGTATAAAAAAAATTCCATAGTGATTTCTTCAGACAAGAAAAGCAAGAAAAAAATTTCAAGATCATGAACTACTTCATCTCCTTTTTTTTTCCTTAATTTAGTCCAATCAATGCAACAAGTCACCATCATTATTTGACAGGTTTTTTCTAGCAAGAGCGGTGTGTTTGTCCCTAAGAACAATTCAAATGGTATGTGTCCATCTTAGAAGAAAAATGTGTTAATATTGTTGCTAGAAATACAGAATGATGTCAAAATTCATTCTCCAGAGACAAAATAAATCTAGTATCTTTTACAACTACAATTTTTAAATGAAACTAGTACATGTAATATACCTCTTGAAATCCATCCTTGGATGGATCCATCCTTTCCATCCTTGGAAATATTCAAAAGCTGTTTGGACATAGTCCTGGGCAACCTGCTATAGGTGACCTTGCTTGAGGATGGCAGGGGTTGGATCAGATGACCTCCAGACATCCCTTCCAACCTCAACCATTCTGTGATTCTGTCAAATCAGGCTCAAACGCATTTACTTGTTTACTCAGTATCTCATCTAGTATCAGAAGTTAATAATATGGTTCATTTTCTGTAAAAGGTTTTATTTTATATGGTTCATCTGTATTAGTGTAGGGTGAACATTTCTGACAGTTCGTTATCTTAAACTGAAAGAGTGACTAGAACAGGTGAAATAAACTATTATTTGGAGTTACCTGACTCTCCTCATTGATTACAGACAGTTTTGACAGCTAGGTAACCTAGAAGGTACTTTTTAGGTGACTAACGTTAGATAATAAGAATCACAACCTGAAGGACTGATTTCATGTAGTTTGGGGCAAAAAGTCTTCCGTGTTAACCAATCAAGTGAGTACCAGACATCCTCTGTTGAAGAACCTGGCATGAGCAATGAGACAGCGTGAGTAGTTGAGATATACATATTTATACTGCAAACTTCTGTAGCTGGGTAGGATTAACACTATCCTTAACTTTCTACGGCTAAGTCTTGCAGTCAAACCTCACAAACATCTGCCTACTTTCAGATACCTGGTTTCGGCAATGCTTAAGGTAAGAATCTGAATTCACCACAGAGTGAACAGGGATAATTAAATGACTAGGTTTGGGACTCCCAGGAAACACATGCTTTGGAGCAGATGTGTAATCTTCACAAGAACATTTAAGAGAAGGGCTTCTCTGAAATGTTTTGAATGTCTTAGGCACCTGGAGCTCTGAGTTCAGTATATGTGTGAGATTGCAGTCCGCATCATGAAACTGCCTTTTTGACATGGGCTGTCTTTTGCATAGGGGTATCTGGCTTTTTCCTGGTAAAACAATTTCCAGAGGAAGGGAAAAGGAGGCATCACTTTCCTTTTATGTGCTTGCTTGTTGGATAAAAGAGCTATCTAGAAAGTCAGACGTGTTCTTCAGCCTCTTGGCTGAAGGCGATTTTACCACCAACCCAGCAGTCCTTTCATTTACACATCTAAATCTCACCTAAAAGACTTGCACACAGTCAAAGTTCTCAGCTGTATTCCTCTAGCCAAAGGATTATCTATTCCCATTAAGTACAAAAGAATATCTCAGCAGGTTAGAGGGGATTTTAATCCTTACATTCCTAGGGTTTTTTAAGACAACACAACAAGAGTCTGTTCTAGTAAACATTTGGGTTTTGACAAAACTATCTTGGTTGTGAACTTGTACAATTAATTGGAGTTTGGATTATTTTGTAACAAAAGGAATTGAAATAATGCAATGTGAAAACTTCTCAGAATCCCAGATAACAATCCAGAATATGACTTATGTCACATTCCATGCAAAAGAGTGTCTCAGAAAATGTCAGCAACATGCCATATTTTTTTCTGTTCCAATTAACAGAAAATACCTTACAATCCTGCAATCACTAAAGCAAAATTTATTACAATTCAAAGGCACACATGATCCTCCATACTACTTAAATATTCTTGCATAAGCATTATAGGGTAAAAATATGGCTCCCTCTTCCTAAATATAAAAGTATGTGGAAAAGCTTTTAAGATCTGAGGTGTAAATTCATGTTCCTGTAGGTCATTAATTCAATTTCATTACTATTTTTAAATGTGACTAAGAGAATATGTGTCCTTAAATAATTCAGAAACAAATCCCACTGAATATTAGCAGGCCTTGGGCAAGCACTGCAGTGTGCCTGTAAGCTGCAAACTTACTACATCTGATATTAAAAATCCTCGTGATTTTTTTTTTTTTTAAAATGGCAGCACATTGTCAAGCATAACAGGAACATGCAGAGAATCAGACAGTATGAAAGCATTAATGCTGCAAATGCTGTTAAACATCTGTTTTAATTTAAACCTTCACACGTGTGGACTCACTGCCTGCTTCTTCTCCACAGTTAATGTTTGTACCAGACAGGAATCTTACAGTTTCTGAGAAGGCACTTTGTATTCATGTGAGTAAAACACTAAGGGAAGTTAAAAAGAACAGAAGTGGGTAATATTTATCAGCTGTCTGAATGTTTTTTTCAAGCTAGTAGGCATATCATGTTTGTTCAAACACTTATGCAATATTTGTACTATCTTAACTTGAACATGCTTCAAGAGAAAACTTGCCTCTTTTCCATTTTCAAAAGTCTCACTCACTGAAATATAAGCCAAGGTCGACTCAAAACCTGGTGAATCTTTGCTTCCAGAATGTCTGTATCCTGCACATTCTATATTCTGTATTTCTACATTCTGGAAACTATATTTTCAGTTCTAATGCTGAGTACCATTTGTGCCTGTTTCAAATAAATTTGCAGTAGAAAGATTTGTAGCTTCATATTTTTTTGTTATTTAAAGGGTCTGTGAAACATTTCTCCTTAAAATCAACCTTGCATACTGCAAGTGCTTAAAACCAGAATATCCAATTAAGTTTCCTAGATGTACCATTATTCCTCGGTAAAATTCAGTAGTAAAAACTTTGGCCTCCTTAGACTTCTTGCTAATTGCTAGACTTAATTAACAGAATCACTTTGTTATTTTAAGTTTTACACAAGAGTTGAAAAAAACCCCATTCTGTTAAGTATGAAATAAGGACAAGTGAACCTATGGGGTGGGAGGGACAGTGAGGAAAACGTGAGAGACTGGTGATTTTGCAGGTCTCTGGAGTTACACTGTGGTGTAAGCAAGTGGAGAAAATGTTCTGGGAGAGAGCTGGAAGTAATAAGCATAAGGTTTTTACTTTGCTATGAGTCTTTCCCAGCTCTGACGTAAGTAGAGGTAGTTTTCTCTTTCACTCTGAAGTGTTTTGTAGTGAAAAACTAAAAAACTTATCCTCAGCATCTGTGGAAAATCACAAGTACAATGGGAGCCTGGGTGTTTGAAGAGTTAAACCTTTAAATGTCACTTTAGATATTTTCTGAGCACTGGCTTTTTCTTGTTATTTCTTAGAAACCCCAGAGAGAAGTCACAGTCCTGTTTTGCTGGCAATGTATGTAAACACGACAGTCCCCACCTCAGAAATCTACTGTCCTCAGCATAACCTGTGCTTGTCAAGTCTTCAGTCATACATGTTTAAGGACCAGAACCTTATCTGATCAAAGCAACTTAATGCTTGGGAAATAAATATGTTATTTTCATTTATATCAGAAGAAAGGATTTCTGTAAGTAAAGGGAACTAGAGAAGGACAGGAGAAAAGTCTAATTTGAGAAATTGCAAATGTGGTTAGAGTTGCAGATTTCCTCACAATGGAGTTTCTCAGGGATTTGAAAGGCATCTTCGTATATTACATTTTGGAAAAAGGAGAGATGCAATCAATTGGAGACACGGGACATAACTTTATTCTTTGTCAGAAAAATATGGACTTGATCTCTTTCTGAGGATCTTGCATTGAGAAGCTGCAACATTAGCAGAAGTCCCATGTTCAGCAGCAGCAGTTGTAAGTAGGAATTTGGACAATACATTTTCTTTCCATTCCCTGGACATTTCTTTAAGTAGAGATTTATCTAAGAGCCATTTTTGGACATTGCCCGAGAGCACAATTATTCAGGCTTCCTAATTTCCATCTGAAAAATAGCACCAATAACTTCAATACACATCTCATATTTGAAACACATTCAGCATTCCCCAAATTTTAATGGTGATTGGTGAAACTAATGACCACAAATGGATTTGCCTGACTTGATTGCAGAAGCTGTTAATATTAGAGGTTGAGAACATTAATCTCTTACTTCGATGAGCATTTAAAAGTGTGGAACGTAATAACTTTTCTGTGCATTACTTTCAGTATATTGCTAAATATTAAAAATTATTACATTATTACATTAATAACATGTCTCTGCTACCAAGAAAAGTGTCCCAGAGTGGCAATGTTTTTATTTTACAGAAGAGCTTTTCCACAGTAAGACTTTCTTCAAAAGTCATCACCAAAGGAGTGGTGTTTCTCATACTAGACTACTTCCAGTGCATTACTGAACCAAACCTGCAGGAAATAAAGCATAAGCCTCTTCTAAGTAAATAAGCAGGACTAACTGGTACAGATTAAATTGTTTCTTTGAGAGACCTACCCTGTGGAAAAAAATAATTTAAATTACATTTTAAATTACTCTAACTTCCTTGAGCTGTTTCCTAATGAGTTACTGAAACTACAGTTACAACTCACATCAGGGAACCACCCAATTTGGCATTAGCCTCTACATCTACTTTTAACAGACAAGAATGCAGCAGTATTTTAGAAATTAAAATTAAAGTGCTGCAGCTGGGCCACAGAGAAGGATGCTTGTATACTTACACAGTTCATACAGAATTCTGTATTCAGTCTCTCATTTTCATAAGGTCTAAGAACCAATAATATTGCTTTCTAAAAAGGCAGTACCCAGATTTCAATAATTGATTCCAAGTATAATCTTAGTTCGTTTACATGCACAAACCACACTTCCAACCTATGTGATTAAGTAGAAAATAAACAATCATTTTCCTCTGGTATCTCAAATCAGCTTCAACATTCAATGCCTACAGAAAAAATATTTCTCAAGAATTGTCTATGCTCAGAAACCAAATAGGATATAAACTTTCTTTCACTCAGCTTCCTCTTCAAACAGTTTCTGCAGAGAACTGAACATATTTCTCTAAAATAAAACATTTATCTGTGTATACAGGAGAAATGCATTAAAAGTATGTGCAATAATCCCACGTGTGAATTCTCACCATAATGTAGAACCAGCATTAGCTCAATACATAAACTTAGCTTTCCATTGTCTCTACAAAAGAAATTCTCTAAGGTAGGGTACAGTGACTAAAAATCCATGATACCAATCTTTGAATCTTTATTTCTAGCTCTTATTGCAGTTTATTAATTAACATGTCTAGTATGCCAATAAATACTCTAGGGAAAATTGTAATGAAGCTGTGCAACAACCTGGAGTTTTATTTCTAATGCTCTGATACATTTTTTTTAAAGTTTTGTAAGGAACTGTGATGAGTCAGATGGTCTCCCCAAACAGAACTGTTAGAAAAGTTGAAAACTGCATGTTTAAATGGTTTTCTGTGGTGGGTTAACCTTGGCTAAGGGCCAAACTCCCACTTAGCTGCTCGTTCGCTCTCCCTACTCAGCAGGACAGGGGGAAAAAATAGGATAAGAAAGACTGTGATTTGAGATAAAGACAGGGACATCACTTTCCAATTGGGTGGGGTAAATTAATTTAATTTATTGCCCATTAAAATAGATTCAGGTAGTGAGAAACAAAGACAAATATTAAAACAACACCTTTCCTCCCTGCCTTTTCCACGCTCAACTTTACTCCTTCACTTTGAGTATGAGCTGTGAAAAATTTAAAGCAACTCAGTTCAAAGAAAGAATATTTGTTCTGTAATGCTAATAACTCATCTTGTGTTTATTACATATCTTCCAGTAATTTTTTCTCTATCACATGACCTTCATCTTAATTCCTTAAAGTAAAAGGAATACTTTTATTTTTCCCCCATTCCAGGATGGTATTTTTCCAGACTTGATCAAACTTTAAGGACTTTCATAAATTAAACTGAACTTTGAAATTCAGGTGCATAACTGTAGCTGCAATAAATGGACACTGTTTGCAGCACTGTAAATAGAGTTACTGAGAAAGCAGAACTATTAAGCTACAGGCCAGATGGTATCTGAAATTCCATATTCATTGTGCTGGTTACCAGCAATTTTATAGCGTTTTCCTAGATGTAATAATAACAATATGTTAGTAAGATTAAAGTTTTGTGATCCACCTTGACACCTATATTATCTAGCAGGCTTTTTTTTTTTTAACTCTCCAGCAATTAGCATCTACATTAACTAGGAACCTCAGGTTTTATGGCGTAAAAAGTAGGATTCTTGTTCTCATTACTTCAGTGAAAAACTTCAGAGAGAGACCCCATAAAAGCTAAACAAAAAAAGGAACAAAGATAGAACCCCATCTGGAATCCAAACTGATTTGTAAGCCAATTTAGTAGCTTTAGAAAGCTTTGGGATTGGCAATGCTAGATTCAAGCCTCCACAGTAACAGCTGTTGTTTTCCTTTTTTTTTTCCCCCTTGTTTATTTGGGGGAGGAGTTATGACTTTGCCTGAATTAAGACATGTGTTACATAGAAAAGAGCACTTCTGAAACTTGAATAGCCATTCAAGACTTTAAGTGAAACAATGGTGCTGACAGAGCAGAAATTGAGAAGGGTGAATGCTTGAAAAGATGAGTAAGAGATGTATCTCCAGGACAGTTATTCTCTGAGGAGGGTCAGCAGGTAATGTCAGACAGAAAAGAAAGAGTTTTTCAAAGAAGAGAATAAAAGCCCTAGAAGTAGGAAGAAATTGGTTGTTATTGCAAAATAGGGCAAATTATGGGTCACATATTTTTCTCTGAAGTAAATTGTATATTAAAAGATATACTATATCTTTAGTTACAATACATCGGTACTATTTAATCAATTTGGTGACTTTTATAATTTGTAAGTCTTTTGATCAAAATATCCCTGAAAATGTATATAAGCACAAAGCCAAAGCACTAATTAAATTTTAGATCAAATTTATTCGAGTCGCATAGGTTGTTCAACAAGCATTTTCAGTAAGCATAAACTGGCACAGATATTGGAGAAAGCATTGCTGGTCACCACTAAAAACATGCTCCTATCTTCATTCCTCCCATCCCTTACACCTGCACAAATGATTGTGTGTGTTTATACAGTGAACTGGTTCAGAGAGCTGAGCAGACAAAAATGGAAAGGGGGAGGAGAGAGGGAGGAATCATTTTCTGTCAGATCAGATCCTGCATCCAATTCACTACTTTGACACATGAACAATTTTCTGACACAGCTGAGCCTTGAAAGCAGGGAGCGCATAGGTAAGGAGCGAGCAGGACTTCTTTAGGTGGAACTGGTGGCCCGTAACTGCTGAAATGGCTGCTGAGAAATTCCCATCTGAGAAGCGCCAGATTCAGATTGTGGCATGAGCTTACTCTGCTAAAAATATTTTCTAAAATAGTTGACAGGTTGACTTTTTATTAGCAGTATTTATCTGTAGCAGGATTATCTAAGCAAGTAAAACAGACAAACCCAGTAAGGATCAGAAAGGATAAGCTGCAATAGCCCTATTTCTATATTGCTGTTAAATTTTTTTTCTGCAGTGTTACATGTTTCTCTCTTGCACTTTAGCCTGAATTGCACCATTTTCATCTATTCAATGATACTTTAGGATTTAAGATCTTCTTTTAACCTTCTCAGCTATATGCAGGTTACCCAGCCTGGTCAGCTAATGAACCCAGGCATCCTCTTGGTAATGATACTTATTTACCTTTATACATCAGTTCAGAATCCAGTGTTGTGAGTAATGAGCTATAGTGAAACTTCTTCAACAGATATGTATCAAATGAAAACTAATGTTTGCCTTCTAGTAGCTCCTACTGGATTGTTGAGCAGGCAACAACCTTATGTTAATTTTTTGACCCGAGTTATTTCTGGCAGTGGCAGAAGCTAGAAGAATGTATCATGAGGCCAATTTGCACTCTGTGTGTAGCTGCCAAATACAGGTCGCTGTTTCTATCTAGGGAGAAATAGCTTGTCTTTTCCTTTTCCTCTCTTCTTTCATGATAAAATTTTCTGCAGGAGATTCTTCTTCCTAGCAGTGCCAGCTCCAACGGCAAAATACAATTCCTACAGCCCAATGCACAATCTATAAAATTATTTAACTGAAACCTTCTTTTTTTTCTTCTGCTACTTTAGTCTGGCATAAAGCTTCCTTTAGAAAGGGAAATATTTTCTCCTCAGACAGCAATTTCATACTGTTGATCATCTCCTTCATTGACTAAAATCTTGTATGAACAAATGAAACCAAGTATATTTTGATTCTTACGTGCCAGTAACTGATCACAATAAAATATAACCTATTACAGATATCTGCTCAGATTTCCTGCGGCATTGAAGAGGCAGAAAGATACTGTTGAACTTCACCATAGCTGTATCTTGTCTTTTGTACATGAGAACAGAACTGGTAACTGGCTATCTAGTTCCACATTAAAACTGATTTGGGATCCTTGCTGCTGTGTGTGCAGGAAAACAAGGTACAATGTGGAACTTCACAGGCCAGAAAATGGCATATGAATGGTACACATCAGAGTTCTCCAAATATCATCAAATTTATTTTTGGAAAAGTGGGTAAAATATGCAAAGGAGCATGTCAGGTCTCCTCTGTAGTCTTCTGCCCTCTGCCACACATAATTATAGTACAGTTTGATTTTGTGGGACCTCTGTGGTCTGAGGTTAGGATGTACATCTGGTCGTACAGAGAAAAGGAGTAAGTGAGGTGTTACCTTAGGCCTCCTATACTGAGATGTGGGTCAGCCCAGGCTAAGCACATTTTAGTTCATTCTGTTATATGAAGAACGCTATCATTTGCTGTGGGGCTTCCTGGAGCTGAAGTGCTTCTTTTAGTCTGGTTTTACTACTGGTAGAATGGCTGAGGGTCTTCAGGAGATTTTTAAAAGAGGATTTCAAATAAAAGCTTAGTTTCAGTTTCCTGTTCCTAAGAAGTCACACAGGACATACTATTCTGCCTTTTATAGAAGCTGTGTTTTAAGAGTGTGTTTTAGCAGAAACAAAACTATTTTCAAAATACTTCAAAATATAAAACCGTGCTTCCATACTGTTGGAGCCTCCTTTCAACATCTTTCAGGCTTAGGTTAAAAATCAAAATATCTTCTAACTGAACTAAGCACAAGGCCTCCCCCATATAAAACAACAGCCATGCACATATTAAGAGGAAAACACGCTCAAAGATGCAACGTAGTCCTTTAAGAAGA
>NW_008825300.1:480093-489128 GCF_000699105.1 Pygoscelis adeliae | reverse complement strand
TGTACAGCTTGCTCTCTGATAACGGCTAAAGCTGAGAGAATAGTAGAGCACCTTGTTTTAACACTCTCGTATTTCAAGTCTATAATGCCTAAGATTGTGTCTGCATAGTATGTAGGTCTGCAAATGAGGTGTGTTTTTTGTGTCCTTTGCTGTTCTCCATTAACATCTATGCAAGGACAGCTGCAGCTTGGCCCCTTCAGGAGTCCTGGAGATTAACTATCCACTGGTCTTGGAGACAGCCATATCAGCTGCAATGCAGATTTTACTGGTTTGAAGCTTAAATAGATAGAGAATAAAAGTGCTGGGGCACAGACGTGCTAAAGCAGAGCAGGAGTAATTTTCAAGGTAGGATACAGACAATTTGGCGCTTGCAATTAAAAAAAAAAAACAGAAACAGGTATCAAGGGCTTGCCAACAAAATTTTCAATCTGTCACAGGAATTGTCTTTCATGTTGTGGAAAATTAAAGCCCTGATAATTTCTCATTAATCACATTTTAATAGAAAGAAATAATGATAACTTCATGAAACTGTGTCTGATTCATGCATATTTTAGTTCTTCCAGGGCTTAAAAATGCTTATATTTGTTATGAGCAATGGGTAGCTGCTGGAATGGGCACCGACACTCTGATACCAGGATGACTGACCTGTTCATCCAGATGTTTCCTTGCCAGCTGGAGAAGCACCCCTCCAAACCATCCTCCTGACTGCTGTCATTTGGCCATTTCTCACATCGAATCACAGAATAATTTAGGTTGAAAGGCACCTCCATTGGCATCTATCCCCACCCCCTGCTCAGAGCAGGTATAATTTCACCAGGTTTCCCCAGGCCAAGTCTAATCAGGTCCTGAACACCTTGAAGGCTGAGGAGTCCACAACCTCTGGGGGCAAACTATTCCTCTTGGTAAAAAAGTTTCTTTATATCTAATTGGAGTGTTCCATGTTCCAGTCTGTGCCTGTTGCCTCTCATCCCATTGCTGAACACCTCCAGGAGTCGTCTGACTACATCTTCTCTCCACCCTCCTATCGGGGATTTGTAGGCAGCAGTAAGGTCTCCCTGGAGGCTTCCTCTTCTCCAGGCTGAACAAACCCAGTTCTTTTTATGTTCTTCTAGCATCTCCCATCCTCCAGCCCCCCAGCCAGCCCTGCAGGAGCCAGCCCCATGAAAGCCAGCCTTCATGGCACATCTCCGCTCTTGCCAGCTTCTCACACTGCAGTCTGTCCTGCCTGGAACTTCGTCAGCTGAGAAGGTGGTTGAATGCATAGGAAGGAGAGTAAATTGGGTGTATGGTTTTTGCTCCTTCATTCCGCTCTCACAAAAAAACTAATCGCTTTGAAATTTTATATCAAACCTGGCGTTTATTTTTGGGTGAGAATAATAAAAACTTGTTCGCCTGGCAGTTACGCAAAAGTAAGTGAAATTACAGCATTCCCTCAACTGACTAAAATGTTTCTGATTAAAAAATAAAGGTGGGGCCAGAATGGAAAAATTGTGCATATTTTTAAGCTTTGCTGAATTCTAAACATTTGTCCTAAACACAGATAAATTTAGGTTGATCTTACAGTGATAGATGAGCTGCAACTAGATAAAATAAGGCTTCCCTTTTTTAATTAGAAAAAATATGAGTATATAAGAAAACTATTTTAAAATAAAGATTTTTGATTGAACTTTATATTACACTTGAAAAAGGGCATTTCTGTGTATACAAGGAAGGAAGATTAGTTATAAAACTATTTTTAAAATTGCGCAGACTAAATTTAAATTTATAATGTCTCTTGGAATGAAACTATAAATATTTATGAATTAATGTTATTAATTTCTGTAGCAAATCAGATTTTTATTTAAATATTTCTGAAGTAAAGCTATTTCCTCAGATAATAGAATCCAAATTATTAAATAAATAATATTAATTTATAATAAATATCTAACATGATAGTTTGCAAATAGTTGTTTCTTCTGATTTTTATCTTTTACTATCACTTATCCTAATAAGATTTGAGCTGAAAAAGGTAATTTCTAGTATGACAAAGCTGTTCAACTGATGAACTAACCCCTTAACTTAGATGGAATATTAGAATAAATTTTTCATGAACAAATCAAGTTTAATCCCCCAAGGGGGCTGGATTTTTAGACATTCAATAAAACCAAAGGAAATATCTTCAGAACCTGATTTAGTCTATTAGTCTATTGCTGCCTTCCACAAGTGTTAATTGCCATGGGACCTAAGAAGCAAATGGCACTTATACTGAAACTAATGGCAAATAATTTCTTAAAATGTCCTTTTTATGAATCATTTTTGTCTGTGTAATAGGCTATATGCTATGGAAGAAATCTTCAGAGAACTAATAGCAAGTATCAGCAATTTATAACTGATTAATTACAGAATTACTACTTAATGATTATTAGAAGTTAGCTAATAATGTATTAATCCTTGTTAATGGAAGATAATATTGAAGTATGTATAACTGAAAGATGTTTATATCCACCGATACAGGGAGCTGATATGATATTAGAGGATAAAATGCAGTTTGTTTAGGAGTCTTGCTAGTTCACATACCTGTGATGCATACAGTATATAATATGGAGGAAGTCAAAAATACAAAGGAGCGGTTTTAGACAGTAGCCAAAGCTTCCAAAATTTCTGTTTCAGGCCTCTCCTCTTCTGTATATAAAATAGACTGAGAAAATAGACTTAAAAATGAAACACTACAGCCAATATTTGGGGGGGAGGGGGTTTAAAAAAAAAAGTAAATAGCATACAAGCTTGTCTACATACACATATATACATGTTTTCCCCAGAAGAAAGAGAAAAATAACCAAAAGTAGATAATGAAAAAATCTTCCAGTGCTGGAAAAGAAATATGTTGAGAATTATTTTTTTTCTATTTTACCTGGAGTTTTTTGTTTGGAGGGGTTTTTTTGCCCATTTTCCTAAGGTGGAAAAACCTTGTTTCCTATATGAATAATTTTTAATAGGAATTTTTATCTTTAGCAACTTGAAGTGGAAAAAGCGTCCATTTTACAGCCAAATCTAGGAATCATGGCAGACCATGAAAAAGAACGACATTCACTTTTTTTTAAAAAAGAAAACACCTAATATGACAAGAGACACAGGTGTTGAAAGTGAGCATGGTGGTGCACAAGGTGGCACTGTTCCCCCTGGTGAGTTTAAATGCTAGTGTGGTGTACAGGGACAGGGCACAGCTGTCATTTAATGAAGTTGCCTGAATTCCTTCCCCATCCATTAATGCATATGACAAGGAAATGGAAAAATAAAATGTATGTTAATGCTTTGCTTATTACTTACTGATATGAGTCAAGTAATACCCTATTACAATTCCAGTTATGTCTCTCACCTGCCTCTCTGTGCTTATAGTATGTAAAATCACCTCTGTTCACGTTACGGAAATACAGAATACAGAATTTCATTATGAATATCTTTTTTTGTTGTTTTACTCATGGTCAGACATTTGTGATATGGTCTGTCATGTTCATTCTGCCCACAAATATACAGCAAATTCAGTAATGAGAGTAGCTCCTAATTACCTCTTATCTCACCTCTGTAATCTATCTTGCTATTGCTTTCTCTAATACTTTAAAAGAGCATTTACAGTTTTCAGTAGTTTTCAGAAAGGAAAATAATTCACTTTCTAGCTGTAATGCATTAACTGAAAAACTGTGAAATAACAGATGTCAGTGCAGATTGGATTTATTTTTCCAATATGCTTTTAAATGAATGAATGTGAAACTGTTAATATGTGTTGTATCTCAGAAAGTTAGTTATATTTACATGATTTTAATGTCTGTTTTTTAATGTTAGAACTGCAGTCACGTATGTGGGAGGTAACTGATGTTTGGCAGTTTCCCAAAAGAGCCTAGCTGCTATGAGCTTGTCATTTAGGATGACAGCCATCTTTTCTTTCCTATCTATTTTGTCATTTCATAAATCAGATCTTTTTCTCACAATTAAATACTGAATGCAGTCTTTCTACTCACAGTAGAGCTCAATAGTCAGATAAGTGTTCCAGCAATGCTATATGGACAAATGAAGAAGGGTATATTTTTCCTGGAAGAAAGACGTTCTAGTCTCTTAAAGCAGTCTTGTATTGTGGTTGAAGCTGTACAGAGACATTTTCTTCTCGATGCAGATGAAGACATACATGCTGGTTCATTACCTGTAGGCATCTTGAGAATATGATAAAATGAGATCCACTAATAAACCAACCTGCAGAGGTTACGGTTGGAAAAAATAACATTGTAAAGAGTGACGTCCTATTACTCTGAATCTATATCCTTGAATGCTGTGGAATCACATATACTTACTTTAGTGCCAAAGCCATTTTTTTTCACTTCTGTGTTACAGTATCAATACAGTTATGGAAGAATGAGCTGGACTGCAGCTTTCCTCTACATCATCCAAATTGTCAGCTTAGCTCTGTCTGCAGAGTCCTCATTAGAAAGGGGAGTGGAGGGAACAAACAGCTTGCTTTTTTCAGATTCCAGATGGAGTTTGTAAATCTGACAGGTGGAGAAGAGAAATGAGTGGGAAAGAAAAATTTTCATACTTGTGAAATGACAAAAATCTGTCTAGAAAATCTTGAGAAAATGAATATTGGACAAACCAGGGTTGTATAGTATACCTTTCTTGAGTATAACAGCAATTGAGGGGTTAATAATTCAAAAATACTTGTAACTAACACCCAGATAATCTGGGTGCAATTGGAAATATATCAGATGAATACCAGCGGAGATCCTTGTCCATGAATAGACTACTTTGCATAAAGACTTGCACTATTAGGTGTTTCATTTGAATCTCATTTTTCTGCATCCTCCATGTATGAAATATTTCTCTGCTATAGAAACATGATCTTACAGATAGAGCTTACTTGCTTGTTTTTAAAATTCAATCATCTAATGTGTTTTCAGGCATCAAATAACTGTACAAGGGCCATACGGAATGCACTTTTTACTTTGTTTCACTTAATTTTTTAAGATTTCACATAAATTTTAATATTCTGGGTTCATTTTTGAGCTGTGATTTTCCAGATATGGGTATTAGATGACACTGCACAGGTGTCTAACTAGGTAGCCCTCTAGCTTCAGGTCAGGACTTACCTGCTTGCTTGCTTCACATCTGACTGTGCCACTCATCCTGAAATGAACTGGACTTAAATAAATACAGCAGTTAGTTTGTATAAATCATACTTTCCATTTTGCACATTTGCAGATATTGGAGGCAATGGAAAGGAAGCCAGGTTGAAAGCTTAAAAGCTAGGTTTTGTACTACAAGGCACTTAATTTCTGTATTTCCCAAATGTAATTGAAAAGCAAAAGGTAAGGAAAGAGCATGGAAAAAAAAAATTGAATGTGTGATAATGAAATATATAAGACTGAAAACCAAATTTCCTTTAACAGTTTGTAAATAAGTATGTGGATATATCTGATTGCTCTCTGCAAATTCAAGATAAGCAGCTATGCAACATTACTGGCAGCGGTAGGTAGAGATGAGGTATATGGAAGCATGTGGGGGGCTGTGGAACAGGTTTGTGGAGCAGTTGTGGAGCTCTGAACTAAAATTTTGCTGCCTGGCTGGCTATCATTGTAGGAAGACAAACTACATTACACACGTGGTTCCTTCCAGGCCTGTTCAGGAACAATTGAAGTGAAATCCCTGACCATGCTGAAGTATTTCCATCCATTTGAATATGCGTGGATTTAATTTTAATTTACTTTAGTTTAATTTTCTAGGCAGTCTGCTGTGTTCCCATCTCTGAATTTGCCTATATATTTATACAGACATATATATACACTATATATAAAAATACAATATATAACACATATAGATATATATACTATATGCACAAATATATATATATACTTCCAGATTATAGTGTGTCATGATACAGCCTTTAGCTGGCTTGTATCAGAGCTACCAGTGCATAGGTAGGTAAAATTAATGCTAGATAAAATAAATAGCCGTATGTCACTGTGTTGAGCTCTCCAGTACTTTATGGCATTTGAAGATTCATAGTACAAGTAACTCACAGAAATTCTTTGATATCACTTCATAAGAAGTGACCTTCATAAGAAGTGGCATACAAAAAATATTTTAATTTGATTGAAAGGAAATGGAATATGATTATCTTGAAACTAAGCAAGTTAATCCTACACGATAATATGTGCCTTTACAGAATTATTTCAAGATATCAAGAAAGAAAATTTACTTTCTGTTAGCCTGCCGCTTTTGTATTACACCATTAAAATGGAATTAAAAAAAAAAATCTAATTTCCTTTTCAATTTGTTCATCGTTTTCCAGTTTTGTATACCATTAGTCTTGAAACAATTTATTAGTTTTACATTTTCTTATTGTGAGTTTTCTTAGTGTATGTTTCACTTGACTTTTCATGCAGGAGCTGAAAATTGAAACATAAGGAATGTTACACAGGGTCAGTGCAAAGGTCTGTCTAATCCTTACAGTGGCTGATAGCACATGCATAAGGGAAGAGTACAAGAACCGGGGCATTTATATGATCCTTCCGCTTCTGGATTCTTGCAGATCAGTTAAGCTGGAGGTTTAAAAGCAAAATTTTATGTTTAATAGCTATCAGTGGAACCATCTTCCAAAAATTATCTTCTCCTATTGTCTTTTAATATATGAAAAAGATTTGTGTTTCGTTTTTACTTATAGTGCTTCACCTTTA
The DNA here is from genome assembly GCF_000699105.1 of Pygoscelis adeliae. NCBI lineage: Eukaryota > Metazoa > Chordata > Aves > Sphenisciformes > Spheniscidae > Pygoscelis > Pygoscelis adeliae. Next base: position 482,427 of record NW_008825300.1, on the reverse strand, counting down.
AGCCTTTATATTAGAGACTGAATCAAGGTGACTGTACTTTTCCCTAAAAGAATGGCCCCAGAAGCTGTGAATCCATGAAAGGACGTCAAAGCACCTAGAAAAACTGGTACGTAAAAAGCTATTTCTATAGTCCAAAATGGGCTCTTGGCAGGGCTTCAAAATCCAGATATAAATTCCTTCTGACCACAGAAGTCTTGCTTCTGGGTCACAGAAGAGCAAGTGCTTTCAAGGAATATGAGAATCACGAATTTACTCTCAGTGGAGTGTAAACTGCTAAAGGCTGCATGCCTGCAGCCTGCATTCAGAAAGAACTCTGGCTCCTTTGTATTCACAGAGGAATATCAAACTCCTCGATATCTTCTGGGGCAAAAATGTATATGCTGGGAAAATAAAGGTCCTGCCTCTGCCACAGGAAAGTATTACACTGATGCTTTTAGAAACTGTGGAAGGATAGTTGTGACCTGCTGTGCCGTGTTGTACACCATAAATGCGTCAGTTTTTTGTTACAAGCTGTTATTTTTACTTTAGTTGGATTTAGAAAGCAAAATACCTTTTAAGCTAGTATTTCACACTTACTGTCTGCAAAGTGTGCAAAAGGAAAAGGGCTGTTTACTGGTTGACTCAAAGAATTCTAACTTCTCTTCCCATTTTGTATCTTTATGCCTTAATCTAAGCTCTTTGGGAAACAGCCATACTATTTATTCTCACAGAGGCTTTAGGCAGAGATTTATTAGCAACGTGCTTCTGAATTCTTCAGATTAATATATGACTGAAATGCAAAGTGCTCTTACTGATTAGAGAAATTGCACCCTAGATAGCCAGGATAAAACATTTTTCATAAACTTAAGCTGGAATCAAATGCTGCTGCATTTGTATCCAGAGTGTGTGTTAGAGGTAGGTAGTAAGAGGTACCAGAGTTTCATTAATTTTGTTTCCAACCAAAAAAAAATGTATTCTAAAAAATACTGAAAATATTACTTGGGCAGCCTCTAAGAGTGCTGGGCTTCAAATTAGTCATCAAGTACTGAGGGATAATTATAGCACCATAGCAGAGTGAGTGTGAGGAATTGTGGTTCTCATTGCTGAAGCAGAGACAATTGCTGTGAACAGGCTCCCCACCCTTGCCATTCTATAAACACTCAGTTTGGCAGAGTGGTGAAGAGACTGCTTAGCTTATTTCTCCAAAAACGTGTCCATATATTGTTAGTCTGGAGCATTAAGAGGAAATTTGTTTTAGTCAAATCAGTAGTAATTTTGCTGTCTTCTTCAATAGCTATGTCTTACTCTACCATACTAACAGAGGCTCGAATATGCTTATTAGTCCGTTTCCCCGGCGTTAGTAGTATCCATCTGACAACAATACCTGCTTTCTGCCGAAGTATCCCCAAAGCTTCATGACCTCTTCGTGACCCTCCCAGCTACCCTTGCATGCACCAAAAAAGCCACACAGGAGTAGGATGAAAAACAACCCTCTCCTGTCTGAGGCAAAACCCATGTTTCGGGTATCTAGGAACTGTTTGACATGCACAGGCCTTTCTTACTCAGGCTATGAATGCCTGCATCATACGCCTATATGGGAATATTTGGCATATAAAAATTTCTTAGGCAGTCCCCACAGATGCTTTGATCACCACCGTACTTTGTCTCCAGCTTTCACCAAAACCTGAACTGTACACAGTAGCAATCTGCTCCATGCAGGGACTGCAGATGCAAAATGTAATCCAAGGACTCTAATGTTTGATGAAGATGTTGTATATGCTAGTGCCAGAACACACTCTAGAGAACTTGGTTTTGTTTCTCTGTCCCCTTGTCAATCCCACATGCCTTTTCGCATTTTTCTCCAAATCTCTCTTCTCTCTTTCCAACTTCCAGAATGGCCAAGACAGATCTGCAAATTTGGCAGCAAATTCCCCAAGGAGGAATTCACCTATCTTTTTCCCCAAAAGTAGCACAATGCATTGGGGACAGGTTGAGAGCACTACTTCAGCAATCCCTCTCATGGCTTCTCCACGCTCTTGGCCCGCAGTGGAACTCCTGCCATCTGGAGAGGGATTTAACATGCAGAAGCCACTCTAGGTAGCATGGAAGTCTGGAAAAATGTATAACAACTGAAAAATTCACAAGTAGCAAGTCATACATGTGATGCCTCAGTCTGCCTAAGGAACAGAAGCACGCAAAGCACCCCTGTTGCTGGTACAGCCACCGATTTCAGACATCCATGCTAGCTTCCAAGATGGCAAGAGCTTGTGCAGAGCTCACCGTTCGCTCTCGCTAGGACAGACACAACAGATTAGCAGATTGTCTTAGACCAAGAAAAGAAAAAGCAGACATTTC
>NW_008825300.1:477967-480074 GCF_000699105.1 Pygoscelis adeliae | reverse complement strand
CATTTCTTAGCCTTTGCTTCTTCTCTAGAGGAGTAGCTAGCATGTCTCCTTCACAAACCTGAATCTGCAGTGTGGAGTTCAGCTACCTAAAAGACAAGCATCTAAGCTTTCTCACTGGAAATAAAAATACACCCCCATAGTCCCCTATCATCATCTAAGGCAATGCAAGAAATGTTTTCAAAGTATGATCATGTGTTGACATTACTTTTGTGTCAGACACAATAGCCAATGAAGACATTTTAAAGAAACAGTTCTGATTTGAAATGCTCTTCGTTTATCTGAGTATGGAAGTTCAGCTTTTTGTTCTGTGATTTAAAAATCATGTGAAATATTCTATTGTTAGACTTGTCTACCACTGAAAATTGGGAGTCTGAGTTCCTGTCCCATCCTTCAATTGCTCATGAAAGTTTATGTTCTTTATTGTAAACACAGTGTGTTTTTAAAGCATTGCATTTTATTTGCAGGTTTCTAAATTTCTGAAGAAAAGCAAAACACACACATTAACCGAATCATATTTTTAACATTTGAGAAGGGGTTTCATATACGATGTAATGTCAACAAGTATTTTCTCAGCCCAGCCAGCAAAATCGGGTTCTAGTGGAATTAATTATTGCTCACATGACAATCAAATGCTGGCAATGTGGCATCTTAGTTAACAGAAGCATCATTTAAACATGATTTTGATATGCTTGTTAAAATAACAATCACATTATACGATAATATTTATTCTATCTACACAATTTTTCTTCCTAGCTGATTTGTCATAACACAAAATGTCAATTCCCAACTGCTAAAAACATGACTGCTTTGTTTGTATTTTAAGTGTTTTTCCCCCTGCAATGACATTACTGAAAACATAATTTTGCGAGTAATTTTCAGCCTATTCAATGTAATGTGTTTCTTGTGTGGAGTTTTCACCTAAAAAAAAGTACCTACATTGGTATCTTCACACTCTTCACTCTATTGATTTTTAAACATTTTGTGCACACTACAAAGTAACAGTAAATGTTTAAGGAAGTATACCTCTTGTCCTTTGTCACTATATCCTGTTTTGTCACTATATCCTGTAAATAAAAATTACATAAAAATTAATAGGGTTTTTTTTCTTATTTCTTCTAGTGATTACCCAAAAGGACTGGCATCAGTATCAGTACCATTTATGTAAAGGACTTCAATAATTTTAACTTAAGAGAACATACTTGTTCTAATAGTTAATAGCTAATATGTCAATTCAATATACACTTTTTGTTCAGCTTGGTTTCAATTTCCAACAATTGTCTTTATTGACCAGTTGTGGGTTTTTCTAAATCTAATTAGAATCCCAGAGCTGTTGGGATATCTTGCTTTTTTTTTTAACCAATCCTTACATACTGAAAACCTCCTTACTCATCACTGAAATCTGAATAAACAATTATCAAAACCTTTTGTTTGATTATAGGGCCATAGGAAAATTTAGTGACTTCTCTTAACTAACATCTTGAACATAGAAAGCCCAATAAATATTGAGTGATTTTAATGTTGCTTTGCTTCAGGCTGTCAGGATGACTAGCTCTTCAAGAAGCTTGGGAGAACTGTAACAAACACCAGAACATTTGGGTTAGGCCAGTTATTGTCTGAGTAAGTTGTTAGTTTTTGGGTAAGTGATTCCCCCTCTTCTGGGTGCTGATTGGTGAAGAATTGAGAATTAAGAACAGATACTATGGGCAGCATCATGTACGTAGCCCAGATACTACTGGCAGGAGAAAACACAAGGGATGATCCCTTCTGTATCTGCCCCTCACAGAGATGATGGACATGAGCTTTTGAAGTGGTGGATGCCACCTCCTGAATTATTTTGTCAGATGATAGTCAACAGTAGGCTTACTGGCTGCCAGAAATGTCATTGTCTACTTCAGCATCTAAAGGGTGAACTCAGCACAGATTTACGTGCGTGGGCATCGACTCTTTCATCTGGAAGCTGTCCCTTCACTGATGGCCACTCTACAGCACTCAGTCAGTATCTTCCTCAGGGTCCAGACGCTATCTGGTGTAGGTGTCTGGATTTTTATGAGACAGACATCTGGCAGTCAGATGCACCAGTTGCACTGCCAGCTCTGCTCCCTGCCTA
>NW_008825300.1:465271-477903 GCF_000699105.1 Pygoscelis adeliae | reverse complement strand
AAAGAGTGATCACCGTTCAGTGACCGCACAGCTCCATTCCTGATGTTGGGCTGTTTTCAGGTTGCAGACCAGAAAGGCTTCTAAAAAGCACTCTGGAAACAACTGGGCTGAAAGGTAATGATGTCCTGATAGTGATGCGGTTCTTTATCTGGGGCTTTTTTGCAGGGCTGAGCTCAGAAGCAGGAGAGCCTAGGAACCGGCTGCCAAAAGCCTCCTCAATGTGCCATGCAGATAAGCAGAGGAAAAACACCAGGCAATCTGGAATAGCAGCCCACATGCCCACAGAGCATACAGATGTAAATGCTATAGTACGTGCTCTCCTTATTCATACCTGGTCCTATTCAAATCTGCACTACCTAGTGATCTGAGGGCATAGGGATCCCCTTTAAATGAACATGGATGCATGGCCTTAGGTATGAACAGAACTCCTTCTCTCCTAAAAGCTTTTCCTTAGTTTAATTTAGCTTTTGGTGATGCTAAACACTCATTCTAGCTATAATTCCCTGACTCAGAGTTCTCATTATTAACACCTGGGAACAAAATCACAGATCACTGAGTATTTTGAAATCAAATGTGTTCTGAAAAATATACAGAAATCCATAAGTTTTAAATTTACATAATTTAAACTGCCTTAACCTCTTAAAGGACACAGTGTGGTTATCTGTATATCATACTATGTATTATTGCAGTGTATGTTTTATTATCTTGGGGAGAAGGCTTTACCATCATAAGTACTTGCATCTGCACTGTTGCACAGAAGAATATTAAAGACATCCAGATAAAAGATGCCAGCTGAAAAGAAAAAAATGTCTTTTGGATTTGGTCTACAGGCTACAAGCAGTAGGGGAGTTGTTTGTTTTTTTAAACCCTATGTAATGGGTTTTGTATGTATGAAAAACTTCAGATGAACAAAAAGATGTTTTTCCAGTCTTAGAAATATTTTTGACTGGTACACAAGGAAAACATTTACTTTATTGAAAGGAGAATGAACAGAAAATTTTGGGAAGATTAGAAGATGAAAAAAGAAGTAACCTCATTGAAACTAGCCAGCTACAAGAAGACAGCGAAGTCAAAGTGCACATTTCAGAGCAGGTCCAGCACACCCTGCAGAATATTTATCATTAACATTGATCATGCAATGGAAAAATACAAGTTAGCTGCAGTAATATTCTCACTCACAGAACACTAACTTTTTAAACTAGCATTTGAATATTAACAAGAACGTATCATTTCATGATTTTCTCTTCCTCAACTGTCCTTTTTATTTTAGGAATTTTTGGCCTGACTACTTTCTTCTACTTCCCCATACGGGGAATCAAGTCTTAAGAGACAGAATTTGCATAACAGGAATATTTTATTTCTTTTTTTTTCCTAACTTTAAAAAAAAAAGGTTTACCTTTATACACAAAAGCAAAAAAATAAGACAAATATCCAAAACTTTTTTCACTTAGACAAGATGGTGTCAATGAAAGCTGATTTTAGTACTGCTTATCTAGACACCAAAGTGCTTATAAAGGAGAGAGTTTATCCTAACTGTTTGCCAGAGATATGCAGGTTAAAAATAGCATGGTAGTGAAACAAAACACATGATGACAATGTGCCAGATGACAACTAAATCGCCTAGAAATGGCATAGGAATGAATTCTATGTACAATATCGTCTTCTCACATGCTCTCATTTTCTACACAAATTTTCTTTTCTCAGTTATACTGTAGCACAAGACTCGAAAGTAGAATAGGTAACAGAATGCAGTGTTAACTTCAAGTTGGATATATGCTACTACATCTGGGGCTGGTGTTTGGGAGGGTGGGAGTGATTGTTTTGTTGGAAACAAATTCTGGATTTTATTCATTCATTAACTGTATTCATCATTATTTCTCTTCAATAGATTGAACAAAAGGCAACTAATATTTTGTGTGTCATTAGTTTAAATATGGCACAGGAAACTTTTCTACTAACAGTACTGAATGTACTTTGAGAACTGAATTTATCAAGAGATTGGTTGGTTTTCATATTTAGCTCTCTCTTCTCTTTCAGAGACAGAGAATGGTTTACTATGTTTTTTCTTCCCTTAGTTTGCAGAAAGTAAAATGTAGCTAAGAGAAACCAACCTAGAATCCATTTTTTAAATTTTAGCTCATTATCAGAAGTGTTAACAATAAAGCCTAATGAAGATAAAGCTTAAGTTGTAAAGAGGGTCTGCCTAATTTATCCTAAGAAATGTTTATAAGGAACATTAATAATGACATGAAAGAAAGTTAGTTTGACTATTGTTACTATGATACAGAGAATGCAAGCTTTTCAGGATGAAAAATCCTGAAATCTCTGAGTATTCAGAAGAGCAAACTTCAAGTACTTGGAAATTTTATAATCCCTCTTGGGACGTTAACATCACTGGCCATATATAGGTGTGTAGTGAAATTCATTTTCTAATATGAAGGAAAAGTCACTCGTTCTTTTTTAAATCCTCAAGACTATTAATTTTTAAAGCACCTTCCCATTACATATGCTCAAATCTTTCAAATGCTGTACTGTAAAGACATTAACTTCCCTCCCCCCCAATTTATTATGTCTCTGTATATTGACTACAGGTATTGAATCAGCATTTTTAGTATTTAAAGAAACCTGATGGTGCTATCAATTGTATTATTTGGTAAGTGATTTCAGGTCAAAAACCACAGTATTGATTAGACTCCAGTTTTGAAAGAAATAAACAAACTGAACATCTATTGCTTTATCTTTCTGTGCATATATACATGTGTACATATGTGTGTGTGTGTGTATATATGCATAGCTGCTTATTTTGACAAACATGGTTTGACTAGCTCGCTCAGGGAATGGTGCCATTGATCAGTTAATTATAAGTGCAAAATTGTCCATTGGGCATTTAATTCATTGTCAGAATACACAAAGACATTTCACCTAGCTGATTTTTTAAATGATTGGAGAGGCTGGGTACTACGCTATGTATGGGTTGAAAATTTATTTTCTTAAATACAAAATGAAACTCAAAAGTTATTAAGTATGCATGCTTGCTCCTGGCCTTTGCTATATGCAGTGAGAACCTTTGAAAATTTGAGATGTTTACAGTGCTGGAGCTGACTGAACTCCAAGGGTCTTCTCTCTGAAGTAAGGATTGTGAGCCCTATTGTGAGCTCCTGACAGTCTTGGTGGGCAACAGAGAGCCCATGCCATGAGTAAATACACAGCTTTGTGTTACTTAGGCCTCGCTGCACAAGGCTGCTTCACCTCTACTGCAGAAATTCTCAGGGCACTTGTACTGAGTCTTTGAGGACTGTGATTATTTCAGTAAGGTGGTAATATTAAACAGTACCTCCACAGAAGCACACATATCTATCTATATGCATATGTAGGATGTAGATACAGATATACATAAAAACATTAAAAAATATGTTCATTAAATAACCTATTAATTTCTTTCTTAAAACCATTGATTTGATTCTTTCTGCCTCTGAAGACAAGATTTAATTTATTGTCATTGACGTGGGCAATGTATCTTACAGCTTTCAGGTTGTAACTGGAATCCTACCTAATAATCCTTACTATTCCAAAAAAGCACATTCTCCCACATGCATGCGTTCCTATCCAAGAAACATGTCCATACAAATTGTGTCTAATATAATTTCAGTACAACCTCAGGCATTGGCAATTAGTGAACCTCTTTCAGTGTTAACTCCTTAACAGATTTTACCAGAAGCAGACTCAAATCTAGCCCTGAATTTAACACTATTTCACATATTACGTCTATCATACAGAGAACTTTGAAACTATTTTCAATTTCATGTGTCCTCACAAGAGGCAGACAGATGGTCAGTGGCAGAAAAACAAAGAAAACAAACCACAGGAAATCTCTTTCAATGTTATTCTAGATTCATGTTAGAAAAAAAATTATCAAAACAATTCAAGGAGCAGTCGTGCACAATTATTTCTGGGACAGGTTTTTGTATCTGCCTTCTTGTGTCTTTGTCAAGACTGGTTGCAGAAGCAAAGGTAAAAATAATCATTAGACCAACATACCTGAGTTCCAGAGAATAAAGCTTGGCAAGATCTTGAAGCTTCTCTAAGACTTATGTTCTTCCAATTTTTGACCAATGCTGAATCAACTGCTTTGCAGATATGGATTTTCTGATTTTTATGGTTTTATTTGATGATTCTTATAAAAAAAAAAAAAGATATCAGCAGCAATGTTGGTGAGTGAAAATTTATTATAGTTCAGTGTGTATTTCAAAAGTATGCCTTATCATTGTGTCCTGCCTATGATGAGTTTTTCTAAGCAGAGGTTTCACTTTTTTTTTTTACAATAAAATGCCTCCTTGCAATTTTTCTTACTCCTTATTCCCACTTTGACGATTCAGCAATACACAAATTAGTTAGAAAAGATAGTACAATAGTGGTTCCTTGAAGAATTTTATATGACGGGTTACAAGAAACATTCTCTGTCCTACCAGAGATCTGACCACCACGAGGGCAGAGGAGAGCTTTGCAGAGCTTGCCACAGTCCTGGTCCACCTCCTCATGCACCCCTCAGTGCCATGTCAGGATAAAACCTTCTCAGGCAGGTTTTGCATTTCTGTACTGGCCTCAGACAGAGCCTCCTCCCAGTTCTTCATGTAACTTAGTCATGGAATCACAGCAAAATTTAATTAGGTTGGGACCTTTACAGGTCATTTTGTCCAACCTCAAATCAGGGCTAACTTTAAAGAGAGATTTGGCCTTCCCCATGATGGCTATTCCACTGCCCCTCTGAGCAACCTCTCCCTGTGTATTATCACTCTCATCACCAAGATTTTCTTTGCAGTTGTACCTATATATTATACTGTAATTGTGGCAAAATGATTATAGTTACATCAGTAAGACCTGTTAAGAAAAGCAGCCCCTCTTACAAAAAGCACAAAGTTCAGACCAAAACCTCTTCTGTTCCAAACCTACCAGCTGCTGTGCAATCAAGGTTGCACTTTTAAAAATTACTTCCAATTTTACATTTCCCTCTCATGTATATTATCTTGGGCATTTTAAATGGTTCTTGAAGTCTGAGGCACCAAGAAGTTTGAGATCACTTTTGAAGATGCAGCTTTTAGTATCTCTGGGCCTCACTTCTTCAGTTGAAAGGTTAGAATATACTTCATAGAGTATTATGCATGGTAATTGCCAAAATCTGTATAGTTCTGCTTATTGGTTTAGAATGTTAAGTATAAACTGTCATTACCTGTGGATTTCCACTAAAAGCACTCTTCATCTTCAGAAGTGCCTATCACTACTCTGGAACATATGTTATCCACAGCTCTCATCCAGAGCTCCACTTATATCAGCAAGACTGTTATTCTTGCAACTTTAGGAAGTACAAGGTCCTGTCCTATTTCTGAGTCATAATCAGACATGAAGTATGTGATGATTTCTTTTCAGTTACAATGAGTTATAAAATATGGATTCCATTGCATTGCCAGTTTGCTCTAGGGATTTCTGTTTGTAGCCTTGAGTCTCTCATAGGATTACACTTTTCTTCAAATTGAATGTAAGACTTGGCTAACTTTTTTTTTTTCAGAAAATTGGAATTTAGGGTGTGTGCATGTGTATGTGTGTGCGTGTCTGTAATTAGTTATGGATCCAGACAACTGCACACACAAGTGACAGCATTCAGCTATCTTCCAGAGTCAACTGAAAGGCAAGGTAGTTTGACCTTAATTTTGTCATTTGCATATGCAAAAATAGAAGTCAGATTGAGGAGCTTTTGAAAACTTCGCTTCTTCATAAACAATTGTGAAGCCAACATCATAATACTGATAAAAATACTACAGTTTTTAAAAATCTACTGTCAATGCTTCCTCCAGCACGTAGTATGTCTATAGTTATCTATCTATCTGGTCTTTAAACCTCCTCCTCCTCCTCATTATTATCAAGCTGTTTCAAATACAATATTTAATTTGAGGAAAATACATTTCATGTACATTTTATATTTCAAATATAAAACCACATAATGGTTTACACCTTAAACAAAATTAGGGTCTATAATCACTGCAGTAATAAAAAATAAACTGAATGGTTTTCTGGAAAAACAACACTTTCCCAAAACAATCAGTTTTTTCTTTTTTTTTATTCACAGCTGCAAGTTGAATTGAAAAAGAAACTTGTTTCTAAGGAAGGAACATATTTGTATTAGCTAATCTGGGACATGATTTAGGAAAGAATACTACAGAACCGATAAAACATTACACAAGTGCTTTGTACAGGCATCACAGTAAATTATCTAGCGCTGTCTGCTTTTTCTCTGCTTTACCATGAAGGGCGTTTTTCAAATAATTGCTATAAACTTTCTAAGTACTCTTGTTTCCAAAGCAAAAAAATCCTCAATTGTAAAAAAATTTAAATTAACTGTTATGAAAGCGTATTTCTAACCTTTCTAAAGTCCTTGAATTTCATACTCAGCCCCATGATCTTTAACACTAGTCTCCACATGGCTATGATACTAATCATCTAGGGATGACAAACAGAAAGGCATGCCGTGCAAATGATACATAATTTTATGTTGCATTCCCCATACCATATTGCAAATCACACTAGAATTTCTGTGGTCAAGTCATATACTTTGTTAGGCCAGGCAGCATGTGACGTCACTCCCCTGGTAAACATAAACATTATGCACAGATTTTATCTGTTGTTCAAGAGAAACCTGTAATTAGTGACTAAGACAACCAGATCTAATAAAATGCTAGGGTCTTTCAAGTCCTATAAGCACGCACTAATCAAACCCTCCCACTGGGTTCGGGGTGGGAGGGAACCCAGCAGCTCCCACTGCCGCCTAACCCACCGTATGTCTTTTCAGAAAAGTGCATCTTTTCAGAAAATGTAGGAAAATGTCACAAACATTTCCAAGATGCCTGAGGCTCACTTGTGCTCCCCACTGCCTTGCTGTGTGTCTGAAAGCTTTCTGAGATACCACTCATCATCTCATTCTTACATGGCTATTTTTAAAGTGGTCCACGCACGTCCTGTGACAGCAAGCTCCAGTACCCTCTTTTTAGGAAGTTGGACAGTTCTAATGTATCCCAGTAATTTGGGATTTGAATTTTCCACACATAGGCATACGTATATATATATATATATCTTGATATTATCTTAATTAGATTTGAATTATGGGCTATGTCTTTTGGACAGTGCCCATACTTAATTAAAAATTTTAATTTTCAATTGCAGATGAGGCTTAGAGGAGACCTGAGTTTGCAGTTAGGGATATTACTTTTAATGTAAGCAGGGAATGAATAAATATTAGAAGATATCAGTGAAGAAACAGAGTGAACAGAAAAATGATGATGAAATATTATTTGTCTTTTTGTGGTGCTTCATTTTGTCTGTCTTAAAGACAGATAAAACAATCTTGCAGAACAGCATCCTCCACATACTGGACTTTTATTGATATTTTGAAATATTGAAACTTCCTGGTCATGTTTTATGGTTCTGTCAGATGAGAGTCCCTCGATGAAACACTTGCTTTGCTTTACATGTCCTATAGATTCTGCTGTGGAATATCCCGTATCCAGGCTGTTTTCTATAAAGTGTTGTTTGTTCAGTCTGACTTGCTTCCCAGCCTCAATCCTTTTGGTTGTTCTTTCAGCCTCATAGACGGAATACTTTCAAGGTGGAACTTGGGGGGCTCTTTATTATGCGGGTGTTGTGGTTTAACTTGGCAGGCAGCTAAACACCACACAGCCGTTCGCTCCCTCCCTGCCCTCCCCTCAGTGGGATGGGGAAGAGAATAGGGAAAAAAAAGTAAAATTCATGGGTTGAGATAAAGACAGTTTAACAGGACAGAAAAGGAAGGGAAAATAATAATGATAATGATGATAAAAGAATATACAAAATAAGTGATGCACAATGCAACTGCTCACTACCCACCGACCGATGCCCAGCCAGTTCCTGAGCATCGGTCACCCCTCCCCTGGCCAACTCCCCCAGTTTATGTACTGAGCATGACGTCCCATGGTATGGAATATCCCTTTGGCCAGTTTGGGTCAGTTGTCCTTGCTGTGCCCCCTCCCAGCTTCTCGCTGGCAGGGCATGGGAAGCTGAGAAGTCCTTGACTAGTGTAAGCACTACTTACCAACAACTAAAACATCGGTGTGTTATCAACATTATTCTCACACTAAATCCAAAACACAGCACTAGGAAGAAAACTAACTCTATCCCAGCTGAAACCAGGACAGTGGGAAAGGAAGAGTCCAAAAGAGTAGAGAAAAGGAATGCCTCCTTTGCTACCTGCCAATACTTTCTGCTGCTGGAAGAAGTGCAGAATTCTTGAATGCTCCCTCCGTGGGTAACAAAGGGGTGGAAGCAATTTGCTAAATGACCTTATTATCACCAAGAACTCTGCATCTATTAATATAGGCATCAATTTTGCAGTGTGTAGATGCACACTGCTTTTCTTGCAAACGTTAGTAAATCGTATTAATTCTGTGGGACAGATTGTACCCAATTTCTTTTTGTAAAGCAACATTTGCTAATACTGAGTACTTCCAGAAGAAAATATGACTCAGCAAGAGCAATGGGAAGTATACTTTTATGTTAAAAATTCATTTGTACCTTTTAAAAAGCACAGGTGCAATTCTGTCCATTCACTTCGTTACATATGGATGCATTCTTTCATCATTAGAAAAAGCAATACTGCTTATTTCATTCTGGAGCAAAAACAAAAACAGAGTTATGGTCCTTCAGACGACACACTGGTGATATGCTGTAGTTTTGCAGTATACATGCTGCAAACATCATCACAGATGACTAGTTTCTACTTTTACCTATGCTGCACAAGGTTCTACCCCTCCTGCTGTCAGCTCTCCACAGACCCCACGTCATGACTCTTTGAGGCTGTCTGTCTTCCCACTAGGCAACAGGAACACCAGCTGCTCTAGAGCCTGCCCCTGACATCCACCAAGTCCCCTGACCCACCCCATTACTTTTAATCACAGACTTGGATTTGCCACGTGGGGTGTTGTGATCTGAGGGCTAGGGCAATTGGGAAGAGGAGCACCGTATGCAGGTGACAGCAGAACACAATTATGGCTCCCATAGCACTGCAGCCTGAGAAATCCAAAAGTCCAGGATACAGCTTCCCTCTCCATATAGTTCATCAATACATTGTATCATGCACTTTCTTACCAGTTATTACCTCTGTCTTGCATCTGTTAAGCATTTAAATTGGTTAATGACTTCAGCCATGCACTAAGCATGAACAACAGCACTCAGCATTCAGTTTATGCTACATATCTTTAAATATTATGTTTGAACATTATTTCCCATATAATATTTCAGGTGTCCTGCATAGTTGGCGCTGTGATGTACTACAGACATCCTGCTCATTAGTCCTTTATCAAGCTGTTTATCAGTGACACTCCTAGGCACTCTGGTGGTTTAACTGCATAGCTATAATAGTTAGATTTCCTGCTCTCCAGGCCTGCATGACATTTCTTTAGCCTAAATTCTGAGGTCATATTTCTTGGAAGCAGTTTATTATCTGAAATGTAATTTTAAGTATCTTGCACACAAGCCATTTCCTCAGTCTCATGTGCTCCTGGAGCAAAGGTGAAGTTTTGCTTTTGAACACTCAGATGAGTCTTAGACCCAGATAACCACGAGTATCTCTATTCCACCTCTACTCTGGTGGAACTGATGAAAAGTGAACTTTCCGAATCTGGACCTACCTCCGGATCCCACAGCGTTACAGAACATACAGGCAAGCTCAGAGTTTGTTTCTTGGATCTCAACCCTGCAAACACTATGGCTGTCAAGAGATGTGCTTTGGTAGAATTAGTTAAAATGGTTTAAGACAGTAGCACTTCCCAGCCTTAAGCTCTCCCTCCTGGCCAGAGGCTGCTGCAAGAAATGTTTAGGTTAGAGGTGAGGTTACTTTGTACTGAGATAACAGACTATAAATTGGGGTAGGAGAGACACAAACATATGTCCTGTTCTACTCTGAAGACAGTAAGCTCTGTGAAGGAGCCTGGCATACTGCTGTGGGCATTAATCTCTCGAATTTATTCATTCCAATCCACCAGATATTACTTGTCAGAACCCTTAGGCACTCAAATAATTTTACATGGTTGACTGACAGATCTTTTTTGTGTTGTTTAGGGCTACTTACATGTGGAAACCCACTTGCTTGCCTAGACCTGTTTGGCATGAAGGCTGAAGTCCGCTGGACAGTTTTGGTGTGCTAAATCTGTCTAACTAATAAATTTATCCAGTTGTAGGAGGAGAACAATGGCTGAGCACAAGTATGCCACTCAGCCTGACAAGCCCAAGGACAGTGAAAGCAACATTCTACAAGAAGAGTACAAGTCATTGTAAATGACAGGCTATATGTTTAAATATAAACCAAAGTCCATCAATATAATTTAGCATTTCTAGTAGCAACAAGCAACTTACCAAAATTAAATACTATCAGTTCAAAAGACGATGGAAGCAAAAATGAGACGCATTTGAAAGGTTTGAGTAGCTGCAAAAATAAAAACTGGACTTCAAGTTCTACGCTAATCTGAAATATATTGCCTGCAGAGAACCTACAGGGAGGGAAAAAAAAAAAAAAAGGGAAAAAAACCCAAATGCCAAAATACACTAGAACTGAAAGAAGAAAAAAGGGATAAAAGGTCGAAGGGCTTTTTTAGTGTTCCCAAATGCATATTCAGCTTTTTTCTTCTTGGTTTCTGGAATCGGGCGATTAAATTACCATCTCAACTTCAGTGTTACTACTCTGTATGGTTGCAGAGAAGTTAGAAAATGACATTTTAAAAAACATGGTATTTAGGTAGTAGATAAAAATGGACCACATATCTGGACGTTCCCAAGTTTATCTTTCTAAAAAAGGTAGTGATGAACTGTCCTGGTTTCGGCGGGGATAGAGTTGGTTTTCTTCCTAGGAGCTGGTGCAGTGCTCTGTTTTGGATTTGGGATGAGAATAGTGTTGATGGCACGCCGATGTTTTGGTTGTTGCTGGGTGATGCTTGCACTGGTCAAGGACTTTTCAGCTTCCCGTGCTCTGCCGACTGGGAAGGCTGCAGGTGCGTGGGGGGCGGGGAGGGGGCGCAGGCGGGGCAGATTTAGGATGAGAACAATGTTGGTAACTGTCATGGTTTAACCTCAGTCGGCAACTGAGTACCACACAGCCCCTCACTCACTCCTCCCCCCCGTCCCCTGGTGGGATGGGGAGAGAATCGGAAGGGTAAAAGTAAGAAAACTCGTGGGTTGAGATAAAGACAGTTTAATAGGTAAAGCAAAAGCCGTGCCCACAAGCAAAGCAGAACAAGGACTTCATCTTCTTCTTTTATTAAACTGTTTTTATCTCAACCCATGAGTTTTCTCTCTTCTACTTTTCCAATTCTCTCCCCCCTCCCACCAGTGGGGGCTGGGGGGGAGTGAGGGAGCGGCTGTGTGGTGCGTAGTTGCCAGCTGAGGTTAAGTCACGACATGAACTCTTTGAACGTCTCAATGCTCAGATTCTGATTGCCCCTATTACCACATGAAAAAGTAACCTTGTTTCCAACTTTGCCTTTCAGAACTGTGACCTGTCTTCCCTGTTTTCTTTCCATGGCTGTGCATCTGGCCAGAAGTCCATGGATGCTGGAGACATTGAACTCTTGGCAACCAGACTCACGCAAAAAAGGGATCTGTCTTTTGGAAATTTATTTTTAATATACAGGGAAAACTGAAGGCCACTGGGGGCTGAACTTCTTTATATATAAGATGAGGAGGCAGTAAGGCATTTGTGGGAGGCTGTTGCCTATAACAAAAGTAGAGCGGCCTTTTTCCACGACACCCATGCAAAATTTACTGAAATTAATATGAGTCATTGAATGGATTTCAGAGCATTTTAAAGAGAACGCTAAAGGCACAGCAACACAACTGAGTGTAATGAACTGAAAAACGGAGGCGGTAGTGAACAACGGCCACTGTGTAACATCAACAACCATTAGGTTAAATGATGGGATCAAAATACACACACACCGAGCAAGCAATCAATTTACATTTTCATTAACTAACGGAAATTGTACTGACTACGATCCATGTTGACAACTGTAGAAAAATGCGGTGTTATAAATTAAACATTGTAAAATAAAGTACAAAAACATTTTGCTATGTTAGGAATGTTTATTTTCGTACTAACCAGCTTACTGTTTTCGAGCATTACATTGCCAGTGTTGCCACCCTGAACACACGGCACTGCTCGCAACGTGGCGCAGAAGCGGGGCATCTCGCCGCTATCCGAAGCGGGAAGTACAGCAGCAGAATCCGTTTCCAGTCTTACCCTCCGAGCGTGGATTAGCAGCCCTCTGTTAGTATTTATTTGAAGTCTGACGCTTTAGCAGAACGTAACGCCTTTCAGGAAGCTCACTACAGGCTTAAGCAGCCATCCCCGCACCTGGCGGACCTGCGGCTCTCCAGCCATTCCTTACCGCGGCTTTACCTTCGGGCGTCCAGAAAAGCCAGACCCGACCCCGACGCTGCGGGCGTCCTGTGGCAAGGTGTGAACGCGTTTCTGTTTTCCTCAGCACGTTTAGCGCTGCAAAACTCATGAGAGCGCGCTGAAAGGATGCTTTACAAATTAATTCTGGAGGTTTGCCCGTCCC
>NW_008825300.1:456228-464214 GCF_000699105.1 Pygoscelis adeliae | reverse complement strand
GAGGCTGTCGGAGCGGGGCGTCGGGTTGGGTCCCGGCCCTGCGGTCACCGCCCCCCCCCCCAGCAGGAGGCTTTGCTCTGATGCCGGCCCAAAAGCCTGCGCGCTGCCGGGAGCCGCTGATGCAGCCCGGCGGGGGTCGTTCACCCGTCGCTCCTCCTGGGGAGACTCTCTGGGTGGCGAAGAGCAGCACAAAAACGGCCAGCAAACGTTAGGCGGATCTAGTGGTCTCCTTCCAACACAATGTTTTAGGAGTAACCTTGGCAGTCCAGTGAAACGGCCACCACTGCCTTCCCTGCCTTCTGTGTGAACTAGCTTTGCTGATGGAAAAGTAAAACTTACAATGTCTGTCTCCCTTATCCTCTCGTGTTGCACTGATGCTGCTGAAGTCTGAAGTTCAAGGAAATATTTACCATTATTTAGAGAACTTTATTATTATTTTTCATCTTATTTTGCCTTCTGTCAAACAGAGGACTTAAGGTTTTAGGAATTGCATCACTTTGCAAATCCCTCTTTCTCTAAATGTAAGTTGTCTTTTAGGATGTCTTCAGCTTGGTTGTTTTCCTTTTGTGAGTCAGAACTAGTGTCACTGCTTTTCATTGCTTGAACAGGCTCCAGAAATCCATGACACCTCTCTTAAGAGTTTTAAGAGTTCTTCCTCATGTGATGGGGATCGTCTGGCATCTCTTTGTGCTTAACGTTACTGAGGCGGACGGGACCTTATCCTTTTCCATCCTGAAATACTGGAAGATGACAATATGGTATCTCGATTCTCTTTTCGTTATGACATCTGATCAAAGCTGTAGCATCTAACTGTAGAGGAGGTCTCTGACCTGCCGTCTCTTTTATAAGCAGAGGGCAGGGAAGTTGTACCTTGCTGGTGATGCACTGAGTTAGCAAGTCATAGGTTTCTTTTCCACATCTGTAGTTTCCAAGCACCCTTTGACTCTTGATTTTCTGTAAGTGTAGTTAGCTATGAGGCCTTGAAAACTCCAAATGTGGTGGTTTTTGAAGTAACAAACACAAAAGAAAATACTTAGGGTATTTCGTGAGTGTGAAATATTCATGATGGTGAGTTGGGATTTTTTTCCCCCCACCCTCTATGAAATACAATTTTATGGTTTCTTGCCCATAGGAAGAATAATTCCGCCGGGGGGTTGATGGTAGTCTGCTTGATAAATTACTTGAAAAAGGTCTCTTTCAGTGAAATGTTTTCGGACCTTTCTTCCTGGGGGAATGCAGTTACAGTCTAGTCATGCCACACTAATTTCCCTTGTGCATACCCTTGATTTTTTTTTAAGAATATGCCTTAAAAGTTGGATGGCACCTTTAAAGATGCACTAAGATAAATCAATGAAAATAAAAAAATACCATGAAATTTTTGGAGTGGAGTGAAAGCACCGTTTTGGGAGTTAGCCCAGTCACCATTTTGTGACAGCTTCCCTGTGTGAAGGAATTTCCAGGTGGAAAAAAGTCTGGGAAGAATTGTGCTATGGAAGGTAAGGGGTGTTTTACCCCTGAGCAAGAGCGTTTGCTATGGGGACTGAGGTCGCTGTAACTTGCACATGTTGATCTCGCATCTCCATTTCATTTATCTTCACATTTTTGAGTGTCCCTCTAGACATGGTCTGGATCTGAACAGCTAGTCAGGGAAGTGTGACGATAACACAACAATGTCTACTCCAGAAGGCCCAAAGAGAAATGTTTTTTCTTCCAGGTGTATATTCAGATCACCTCACTCTTGTGTGCATATGTGATTTTTAGGCAGGGAGGATAATATAAAAATAAGCTATTCATAAAATCCTCAGTATGAAGGGGTTTTTTTCCCCTCCTAGTTGAATATTTTTTCATTACACTACTTCAGGCTGCTTATACTGGAAGTTTACTTCTTAAATAAGATGAATTCATCAATAGATACTTCTTGTGTTTGTACTGTCGTTAGTGGAATAAAGCGTACATTTTAGAGAACTTAAAAATACCTCTTTCTTAAAAAAAATGCAGTTTTTAAAGCTAAGATGACTTTTGTTTATTATGAATAAAATGCTGTGAAATGCTGACTCTGGAAAACAGTAGCTGTTGGTCCGTTTTGGGGGGAGGTATGCTATCTAAATAATAGTGTATTTGTTCTTTCTTTTTCTTTTCTTCCTTTGTAACTTAATGTTCCTTTCCAGTGTACAGCTGGTAAGTTAACATTGCCAAGGTTGTACAAAAGTGTTTTAATCACAGTTTTGGAAGCCTGTGTTTGTATAAGGTGACGGTAAGACAAATTGATTCCTCCTGTTTTTAACCAAACAGGAATGCTGTAGCTAATGTGTGTACAGAGACCAATCAAGCCCTTCAAGAGAACACTTAATTTGCTTAGTCCTTGATTGGCAGTCTTGAGTGATGTTAGGGATTTGAAAAATGGATGAACTAAAAGCCTTGGTATTAATTTGTATTGTAGCCAGATATGCCAGTGAATTCATTAATGCACTTTTGCATATGACTGCAGCAGGCAGTGCTATGTTAACTGTATAGAAGTGTGTTTAAATTTAGGCTTTTGATTTGACTATTTCTTGTTCTGAGTCAGGACACTAACTAGGGTAAATCTGGTATCTCATTAGTGCTAATAAACATCACCTGATTGTTTCTGGTTGCCTCTTGTGTAGCATTCCTTGGTTATACAAATCTTTAATAGGGTACAACCATACAATTGTTTTTTTTCTGTATCCCAGACAAATTTCTTAAACTTGGGGAAAAGGAGAGCAAAATAGTAACAACAATACAAAACAAGAAATGTGTTGAGAAAAGAAGGGACTCTTGGTTTTTTCCTTCCCAAACAATGCCGTAGAGCATTTAGACTGTGATGTGAAGGGGGGAACTCTGGTTTTAGGAGGGTGGGGGGAAGGACATTGCCTCTTACTGCCTTTTTTTTTTTTCCCCCACTCCCCTCCTCTGAGTAAGCTGCTATCACAGAAATGAATGATGGTTTCTCAGGAAGCAAATGCATTTTTGAGGCTATATATAGCAGAAATAAACTTGTGAAATGTACTCACTGGGTAATTGAGGGGAGAAAAGAGACCAGACCATTTTACAAAATCATGGTATTCAAACTCTTTCAAAACTGCCAGTACCCTCCCTCCATCCTGAAAAATCTTTTTCTGGTAGTCCATTTTGTTTCTCCAATACACGTTTGCTGGAGGCCCAGTTGACTTTTGGCATGTGTTGTTCATTGTGACACTCTAGAGCTCATAGTTGAACATTGAGGTGTGTTTTTTTTCCATCTTAAGCTTAGGCAGACATCCTCTGCACCTGAGGTCTTTGACACAGATGATGCTGTGGGGCCTCTTTGCAATGAGTATAAAAGATACTAATTCCTTTGCAAATGGGATTGCATGACTGCAGGTTAGCTCAATAATACTATGTGTTCCTACTTTCCCTTTTGTAATTTTTCTTTGGCAAATAGTGTTGGGAAAGGATTCCCGGCTGTGCTGGAATGCTGCAGGTCTGGGAGCAGTTTGGACTGTAATGTTCCTGGAAGGGCAGGCTATGTTCTTTGCAAGATAGCACTTACATTGGATTTCTGATGCTTGGAAGACCTAGGTTTATAAATGTGTGTGTTTAATGTTGTGCGCCTCTGATTTTTATGTGTAGGTTACAGTTAGTGGTAATGCAACAACAGTAGCCCTAAGGGAAAAAAATCTAGACATTTCTGATCTGTGACATTTTTATTTCCTTAACAAAACAGGAGCGTTAGGAGCATTTAAGATCGCTCAGCGGTGCAGAATTCTTACCAATGGTTGTGAACACAAGTTCTTAAAAGTTTTACTGTCATGAGCTGATATGGATTAAAGTTCAGCACTGAAAGCTAAACTTTATCTTTCTTGCCCTTTAAACTTGGTTCTAGTTTTGCTGTAGACATGAGAGCAGTGCCAGCTCCGAGAGTCTCTTCCCCTCCTCCACCCCGCCTTTACTATCTTGTGTGGTAAACTTCAGATACTTTCCCTTCATTATCTTTTCTTAGAGATGGCATGTGATCTTTAGATCCGTGAAGCTTCCAAGTAGCGTAAAACTTGTGTAGTATAATTACAGCCAGATCCGTTAATAATAGGGGAAAACCCCAAAATATATGTGTATCTGTATGAAACACTTTAGATGGAGAGACGTTGCAAAACAGGTTTCTGGATAGGTTCAGATTGTCTTGTCTCTGCATAAACCAGTTCAGTTAAACCTGTGTCAGTAATAAATAATAAACTTGTTTTGAATTAGATTTCAGTACAAGAAGTTAATCTACTCCAGTTAAACTGAACCAAAATAAACCTGGTTAAATCATGAATAAAATTGTGCTGCTGTGGAAATAATTCCTTTTGCTTGAAGCATCACCATAAGGTAAAATCAGAAGTGTAACTTTTATAGAATTTGGTGCTTGCCTGCTATTCGTTTGCGAAAGATCTTATAAATGCTTATCACTTCTTCTTGTTGGCCAGCACAGTTACCAAGTTTATGCATTTTGGTTTTGGGTCTCCTTTTCACAGGCAATTCTGTGCTGTGCGTGCGGGCTGTTTTAGAAAACTCTCTTGTATCTTGCAATTACTTGCTCACAGAACCCAAACTGTAATTCCCTAAGTTGGCTTACATTTTTTTTTTTCAGGATTGTTGAAGTGCAAAATTGGAAAGCATTTCAATTCCACTTCTACCTTTCCACTTGCTGGTGTATTTTGGAGGAGGGGAGGAACAAACACTTCGCCATATGCAATCCACACTTGGAAACTCCCTCTTGGTAATTAATAGAAGTTCTAGGATGTTCACAAGCTTCCTCTTGAATTGTTTGCTTTTGTGGGCCATTATCTCAGCATATCAACTTTCTCTCTTCATTTAAAGAGACACGATGCTCAGGTCATCATCATTAGTCATATATAGAAAGAAAGAATATGATCAATTATTGACAGAGTAGTATTACTCTGTTAGAGTGAGTTCCTGTTAGTTCATTTATTTTCTCGAGCTTGTATGGCAGGTTCCTGACACTGTAATAAAAACTGTCCAAATGTTCTGATATGCCCAGAGGTTAGTGACTAGTCTGTTAGCACCTTTGTGACTTTAATATAAACACTTCAGTTAGTTTTGTGGAGTGGGAATTTGTTCACTGTAGGTTAATAAAGAGCTCCACCTCCTAACAGCATGCACTTTGCTGTTCTGTAGGACTCTGTGTTGGGTCATTAGCCTTTCAGGCAGCATGCACTGGAGAAGGGATGGATGCTCAGAGGAGATGTGCTCCACTTGTGCCTGGCAATGCAAAGGAACTTGTTACTGGCTTCCTGGTGGCCATCAGTTCCTTGCTGATATGCAGCTACTGCAGCTGGGCTCTGTACCTGTGGCCTTTGCCACTTTCCTTCATTGAATGCAAGTTACGAGATGCAGAGAGACAAAAAAAGTGTCCGGTGTCACTATACATCTTTCCGCTGGGAAGGACCAACAAAAGAAACTACGTTCAGCTGCCCTTAGCCTCTTAAAGACAGGTTTAGAGGTAGGTGTTGAAACTCAGAATTCACACCTTAATTGTAATTTTAAAACCCACGCAATCACTTTTGTGTAGGTCCAAAGAAAACAATCTGACTTCAAAATACAAAAAAACAGAAGATCACAGAACAGCTGAGGTTGGACGAGACCTCTGGAGGTCCCTTTTTTGCAGATCTATCATACCTGTCTCTTCAGAAGAGAAACTATGTTAAGATTAGCTTTTTGTTTGGTTGGTTTGTTTGTTTTGGGAGATGTGGAAAGGAAATTGCTGCTTGTAAATTCAGATGTTCACTAGTTAGAATATCTAATTTAGGAGGTTTTGTTTTGTTCTTTTCCCTTTGTTTTGTAAGCAGATGTCTGAGTGAGGTCAGGGAGGCATTCACAGGTGGAATAGAGTTCTTGTTTTCTAGACCTGAAATTTTCCTAACTTATGTTTTTTCTGAGCCATGTTAAATTGGGACCTTTCAGTATTCCACAGGCATCTTTCAGAAATGTCAATGTTACTTCCCTCCTGTTTCCCTGTGGCTTCTGACTTTAGTGCTTTGCTCTCCTGTTGTTAGCAGGTTGCGTTAACAATCCATACTGTGGAAGGATGATTCTCTTTCTAGGCAGAAGGAATGGAGTTCTTAGTTACTAGATCTGAAAAATTTAAAATTGTGCTGAAACTATTTATTTTTGCCTTGATCAGTACAGAAGTTCAATTTCAGTATAAACGCACTTTCAGTACATTGTTTGGGGAAGGATTATTCTTGTCTGGTTTTAATAAAACTCCAGTTTAAAGGGAATTGAAATCATGTGTCAGTTGTTCATTTAAATTTTGAAAACATCAGTTTTGCTGTAGCCTGTATGCATTTGCAGCTGTTCAGGAGTGACTGTTGGAGCAAAGAATGATTCACCAGCATATGAAGTGCTGGATACTTCTCACATTGCTGGTAATGTAGTAAGATCTGTATTTGAAGAATGCAACCAAGACCGAATATTTACATGTTTTTAATGATTTTTCTGCATGAGAAACTGGTTTGACTGTGTTATGTTAGCAGACTGAGGTTGCTTTAAGGTAGGGTATTCAGATCACTCTCAATTTACCAGGGCCTGAAATTTGCATACAGAAATTCATAATTGAAGTGCAGGTTTTGAAGATTCTGCCTTAATTTAACTCCTATGGAAATTAAAGAAAAGGCTGTAGTTGACTTCATTGGGACTTGAACAGAGCAGCTAGGCATGCTTTGTCCCATGGAGTTGCTTTACTTTTCTGTCTCCTATGTACTTAGGTAGGTTTCAGACATTCTTTTAAAATGTAACTATGGGACTAGGTGACATAAGTTTCTCAAATGCTAAGACTATAGTTGCAGTATATAATCTATGCTTGAAATACCCAAATCTAAGATTAAGGATTATTCTTATGTTGACCGGTTGTATCTTGCAAAGCTGTTAATTAACCTGCAGCTAGACACAAACTGCATTTGTGCTTCAGTCTGTGCTTAACACTAGTCTTTTATGTCAGGCCTTGCGTTGACTCTTGCGAGTTGACACTGTCTACTTCAGGCACCTGATTATCCCCTGACCTGAACGTCTATGTTTCCTGTCTAGTCAGTGGAAGGAGTTTGAAGCCCTGAGGGCATGAATCGGAGCATTGTAGTGTTTCACAAAATAGTAATGGCATTACTTCAGTAAGCAGCATTAGAAAGCATCAACAGAAATGGCTTTTATGTGAGTTGAGAGTAAGGCAATACAATTTTGTGACTGTACCACGTTAGGTGATGCTAGCTATGTCTGTTGGGTTACGTCCCATTTACATATCTTAGCACACCACTGTCCCTGCATGCCCCAATTTATCAAGGTAGTACTGAGCTGTGGATGGTTCTTGTCCCCAGCCCAGGGGATCAGTTGCATGGGGGTGTCACTTGAGAAAGCTTTGTGAAGATACGAGAATTCATTGATCTGTGAAGTTTCTTAGGATGAAATTGGGACCTGTAACTTATTTTTAATGCCTTGATGGGATCTCAAATATGACATTTAACATCTTAAAATAAAAGTAAAACCTGTGTGTCCGATACGATATTTTAACTCAAAGCCCTTATCTGACAGAAGATTAATATGCCAGCCCTTAAAGGAGTAAGAAACCAAAATGCCTATAATGTGATTAAGGAATCTAGTAGATGTGAGCTATGTATAGGGCACCTTCAGATCCTCAGAAGAATTACATAAAAGACGACTGGTTTCAGGTTCTGTTCAGTTGCTAGACAATGTTTCAATTTAGTGGACAAGAAGTATGCAGTTAAAATATTTTAGACTCTGGTAGCTTTTAATTTTTTTTCTTTAAAAATCATGCATCTTAACCTCCTAAAAAGAAATCCTTAAAGGTGGCATCTGTCAGCTAAGAAATGTCTTGATTCTATTTACTTCTTTCCATAAAAGAAAAAAGTGTATGTATGTTGTTGTGGTTTAACCCCGGCTGGCAATTAAGCACCACACAGCTGCTTGCTCACTCTC
>NW_008825300.1:455540-456180 GCF_000699105.1 Pygoscelis adeliae | reverse complement strand
GGGGGAGAGAATCAGAAGGGTAAAAGTGAGAAGACTCGTGCGTTGAGATAAAAGTTTAATAGGTAAAGCAAAAGCCATGCATGCAAGCAAAGCAAAACCAGGAATTCATTCACTGCTTCCCATCGGCGGGCAGGTGTTCAGCCATCTCCAGGAAAGCAGGGCTCCATCACGTGTAACAGTTACTTGGGAAGACAAACGCCATCACTCCGAACGTCCCCCCCTTCCTTCTTCCCCTGGCTTTATATGCTGAGCATGACATCATATGATATGGAATATCCCTTGGGTCAGATGGGGTCAGCTGTCCTGGCTGTGTCCCCTCCCAACTTCTTATGCACCCCCGGCCGACTTGCTGGTGGGGTGGTGTGAGAAGCAGACAAGGCCTTGACTCTGTGTAAGCACTGCTCAGCAGTAACGAAAACATCCCTGTATTATCAACACTGTTTTCAGCACAAATCCAAAACATAGTCCCATATTAGCTACTATGAAGAAAATTAACTTTATCCCAGCCAAAACCAGCACATTCTCCACCCTTTATTCTATACCATTTACATCATGCTCAGGTCCCACATTGTCCAATACATCCTCATTAACCAGGCCCCCCCCTCCCACCCCCTTCCCATCCTTTGATACAATACACAGA
>NW_008825300.1:386043-453918 GCF_000699105.1 Pygoscelis adeliae | reverse complement strand
AGAGCATGCGCCACCACCTAAGGTGAAAAGTTCATAAGGAGGAAGACTTCGGGCCTTCCTCCAAGAGACCCCAGCCCGCAACCACCAGATAGCAGTGCGCAGGCGTCAGTAGGAGGAGAAATATGGTAATGGCTTATTTTAATAACCCCACCCCACTCCTCGGTAACATGATGAATATGGATCACGTCTCTATGCATATGAATGAATTAATGTCATAAATACCCTCATGTCCATCCCTGCAGTGTGCAAGGTTTGGAGGAGTGATCCCCCTTGCACCTGGCACCGTAGTAAACATGCCTGCTTTATAACTCTTTGTGGGTTGTGAAGTTTGTTTCTGCGCGCCATCCCCTCCCAACTTCTTGTGCACCCCCAGCTTACACCTTGGTGGGGTGGTACGAGGAGCAGACAAGGCCTTGACTCTGTGTAAGGACTGCTCAGCAATAATGAAAACATCCCTGTATTATCAACAGTGTTCTGGTCACAAATGCAAAACACAGCCCCATACTAGTTACTATGAAGAACTCTATCCCAGCCAAAACCAGGACAATGTGTATACATATTTTATATATAATATGTGTATACACATACCTATTGGACTTAGTCATGTAATGTAAAATAAAACTGCCTTTTTTTTGGGTAGTGGCTATTCTTGTGAAAGAGATATTAATGTTTTGGAGTGGGAGAATAAGTGCTTATGATGGGCCTTGTAAATTCCTTTGTCATGGTTCCAGGTGTCTGTTGGTCCAATCCTATTTCTAGTTACTTGTGTATAAATCTTCGAATTCATTCTTCTAGAAATGACTGCTTATGTATGAGAGTGTGCAGTATGAGTGGCTGAGGTAAGGCTTGGTCCTGTTGTCCTTAGAGTGCAATAACAGTGCTTCTGCATCGCTGTTAGAGGGGTGGTAAGAACATGTTTGCAACTCTGCTTCCTCTTCCCCACCACTAGTTTATTAGGGAGCTGACTTGGTTTTCTGGATGTTAGGGTAAATATACTGGGAATTCTCCAGTGGTAACGGACGCTTGCTTATTTTGTGTTTGTTCCCTATGGAAGCTTGTGAATCAGTGCATAGTCAAGATGCTGAAACAGCTTGTGATTAGGTGCTTGTATCAAACAGTAATAGCTGATGTCTTCAAATTATTTGTCTGAAACCTTGGAGTAAACTTTAAATATTGACTGTTTTTTTTTTTTCTGTGAAAGCAGTTTTGTTACTAATTCAAAAGCTAACTGTGTCCAGTTTGGGGTTTGTTCTTCGTATTCCATAGTTACTGGGAAAAGTGCAGGAATGGGTTGCCTTTGCCTGTAAGCCAGGTACCACTTTGAATACTAAGTAAGACTTCATTACAGCCCCTTCTCAGAGAAGTGATCAGGCTGAGGGATGCAGCTGTGCAACACCTGTAGCACTGACCTGGCACCGGAGGTCCCACAAGTGCTTACCAGATGCTGAGCTCTCCTGTACATCCATGAGCTGGGTGTGGTGAACCTTCATTTGCTGCTGAAGTAAATGACCTTAAGTGAGTTCTTTAAGGTCATGTTATACTTCTGTGGTAAAACTGGGATAATAATGCATCTTTCTGTTTCCATTTTTATAGATTGCTAGTGTATCAGACTTTATCTTTTAAGCAATTCAGTAGAAGACTTGAAATCAACTCAGTGTGCATTTGAAGTCCCTTGGTATTTGAATTTGTGATTTATGCCATGGAGAATCTTGCCCGGTTGGTAAGACAAACTTCTTCCCCTTTCCAGTTTATAACAAACCAGTTACTTACGTTTCTAGTGTAAAATAGGCAATGATGTATATGGACGATTACATTTTCTGCCTCTTTCTTTGTGCATCTGTTGTGTCTTGCTCTGTAGTGTGACATAGTTTGTGCATGTACCCTGTCTCTGCGCCAGAAGGAAATGAAATTTCGCAGGTGGAGCAATAAAAGCCACCCATGTGAAGGTGGAGCATCTGGGTGTTTTGTAGGGACCTGGTTTGGTAGCCAGAGTTACACGAGTGCATTTGCTCACTTCCTGCTGGTGACAAAGCAGTAAATCCAGGTTTAGTTTTCTGTATGTTCCCTCCACTATGTGGATTTATTTCATGTTCTTACAACATAGACTTATCTGAACTTCAAGATGTGCCCAGCTTTGACATGAGTGCTTGTATTCATTTTTGCCTTATTGTTTCAACATCCTCCCCCTCCCCAGCCCTTCCAAAAGGGTGATAGGAGATAGAGGTGACAATTTATGTCTATTATGGCTTTGAAAGGGAACCTTGTTCTTCTGAAAGGGGGGTAAATACGTAGTTTTGCTGGCCATAAGAGAAATATCCTTTTTTTTTTTCATTCAGTGAGCTACCTGGGGCAGGGAGGGGTAGTAGGGGTCAGAAAAGTGGAACCCAAACTATGATATAATGTATTGTATTAAGCCATTCTGAATAAACTCTTCTGAAAATGGGAAAGAGAGATTATAGGACTTTCGGAAAATGGGAAAGAGAGATTATAGGACTTTCGGAAAATGCAGCAGTTCCCCTATAAGCATGTCTGAGATGGAAGAAGTGAGACTTCAGTACCACGGAAACACGGAGAGGTGCAATGAGTAGCCTTCTTAACACAGAGGTGTGGAAGCTGTTGGAGGTGTTTATCTGATTAATGAACCAGCAGCACTGGTTTGGCTGGCCTCCTCAGAGAAGGATTATTCCCATGACCTGGTCTCAGCTGTGTGTTACTCTGTCTCATCTCGCTCTTTGTATTTTCCTACTTTATAATTTTTTTTCTATTCTTTCACCATTTGTCATCATTTCTCATCTTGTCGTCCTTTGTATGTGTGTTTAATAATCAGGCTGCTTTCTTTCAAACCTCATTTAGCGGTCCCCTGGGACTTCTTAAGGGACTTAGTAGGTGTGTATTTCCCTGTCATGCCCCACCTTAAACATTAACTTCTGCACCTTTGGCAAAAATTTTGACTAGAGATTGATTTCCTCTGTTGACAGGCTAGTTCTCCCCTTCCCTCATTTTCTTGTCTCCTTCCAGCTTATCTTGAAAACAAGGTATCTTTTGAGGGGAGTAAGATGTGACATTTCTTTTCTAGCTTCCATTTCTCTCTACTTCCCATTTTTCTTCCCTTTCACAAAGTTTCTTCTGTTGTTCTTGTGAGAGTTGCATACTTTAAATGAAACAATGAAGTTATTGATGATAAGGGATAAAAGGTAAGTGTTTTGTAAATGCCACTGTGGTATGTTCTGGGTCTTTCCAGGTACGTTGTTATACTCTGTGACAGGAGGATGTGAAGTGCTTCACACACATTGAGTAAATAATAGCTGTTAGGAATAAACGCTTTTGAATTAGCAGAGCTGGATAACTTGTTCCAGAAAATCCTAAATGAAAAGCTGGAAAAAGCGTGGATAGAATAAGGGGTTGAATTTGGGAATGCAAAATGGAGGGAGGGCCCTGGAGTTATGTTAGATAGGTAACTAAATGGTTGCTCCTTATGCCATAGTGGAACAAAAGAAGTCAATGCAGTGCCAGTCCTGAAAGGAGAAAATGGGAATGAATGGTCACTAAAAGTAAGAAAAAGACAAATTTGGGGTGGTGGGTGGTTATTTGCCTCAGTGGAGGGTGCTGGCAAGTTTAATATCTGTATTTTAATACTGTGCAGAGTATTCTGTATGTAATAAAGCTTAAAATTGGAGCAGTGTACATTCAAAGGCAAGAGAAATACAAATAGATCTGTTAGTTATCTTTTAATCTTTCACTGAAAGGAGCAATTGATTTCAGTGTAGCATTACCTGTACAACAAGATGCAGGACATTGAAGGGCGGCCTCCTCTTCTGGTTGGCGTTTTCCCTTGTTCTAAAGAGTCTGAGCACTATAAATACTGGTAATATTGCGCTTCTTTAAAGTTAACCCTTAACAAATAATTTTAGTATACATAATTTGTAAATTAATTAGACATTTATCTATATCTGAGACCTCTGCTTTTTAAGAGATTAACTTGTATCTTTGCATATCCATAATGTGCAGTTTTTTTGTTTGATGTTTGATACTAGTTTGAAGAGTAGGACTTAAATCAAATATGAATTGTCTTAACTTCAGGTATCTGTAAAAATCTGCTCTTATATAGAGTATGAAGCTAAATAAAACCAATGGTCTGTGTGCAGAGCTTCATTTTATTACCAGTACACAGAAGACCTTAGAATGGAAGTGGTCTGAGCACTATTATGTTTTGGATTGATAATATAAATCCTAGTAGATGATTTATTGCTTGGTCTGCTGTATTGATAGAATAAACACTTTTTTTTTTTCCTTCGGACTGAACGGATAGCTGAGGCAAGAGGCATTTCTTAGAAGATTTTTGGAAGGTTTATTAACACTAGATCCTTGCTTGATTCCAGATGGAAATCTTTCAATTCTCTTTGGGGTTCCTATGAAATTGTTCTTTCCTGCAGTAAGCAAATAGTCTCTCTCAAATACATAAATGATGCTAGAATTGTCAAGCTGAGTGAGCAGCTAAAAATAATGAGTTGCAAAGAATTCAAAGTATGCATCTGGCTATTAGGGCTATACCCACACTTTTCTGATATCATCCTTATTTGAAAAACATCTCTCGCTTTCTTCACTTGCGGTGCAGATGGCCATACAAAAGATTGCTCTTTGAAGAAAGAATGAAACATCACTAGGCATAGCAGCTAAAAGCACAGAATGCACTTAACTCTGTCTTTCTCAATCTCAAAATCTCTCTCTCTTGTGGATTTAGAAGCAGCTCTCATAATGATGTATCTTTTGACAAATTGGTATCCTTGTAAAGATGAAATGAAAGCCTTTTAAGAAGTTGAGAACAGTATTTGTATCATACTGTGTGTCTGCACTCATGGCTCTTGCATTATAGATGCTGATTTTTCCAGAGTTGCCTGTCTGTTCTTGCAATACTGTTTGAAATTTTCTTGGAGAGACAGGAGGTTCTCAAATAGTAATAGATCCTGTAGCCCTTAAGACATGTATGCTTTGCAAATGAAATGCTTGTTTCTTTCTTCAGGTAAATGGAGTAATGTGTGGGGTTTTTGGGTTGGTTTTTTTTTGAAGAAAAAAAAATCCTAAGCGTGTCCCCCCCCCAAGCATTTTGGAAGATTAATTTTGAAAATTCAGTCAACTCCTGTTTTTCTTTGAAACATTTCCAACATATAAACAGGAATAATAAAGATTTTTAAGAACTGTATCCCACTTTTTAAAAAACATTTGGTGCTATTGGAATCTTGATGAAAACATCTGAAATTGTGGAAAGCTAGGTTCAGCTACCATAGCGCAGATGACCAGACGAAGGCATACGTAGATATGTGCATGTATCCATTGTGTCATCAGACTCTTTTAAGGGTGACGTTTAGTGGTTCTCTTTTTTGAAACTTCTTTGCCTATCTGTATGTGTTGTGATTCATCGGTGGCCTCACTGTACCTGTTATGCTGGATATAATCTGTTAGTTTATATTTTGGCTCAGCATCACTCCTCAAATACATACTGTACATCTGCATTGCACATAAACACTCTATTAAAAAGAAAAATTAATCTTTCTCGTATCTGCCAAGGCTTGAATTCAGACCTTTGAGTTTCTGTGGCTTTTTGCTATGGCTCAGGAATCAGTTATGAAACTGCAGTGAGGAATGTGGGTCCTGCTTTGACCTGAAGTGATGATGAAGATGGAAGAATTCTTTAAGCCAGGTAGTCTGTTTTAAAGACTAGAACTTGTCATATTAAAATCTCAGAAAGTTAGAGCTGTGATGGTAACATAATAACTGATCCTTACCAGAGTAGGGATGAAAAGGTTATTTGCAAAGCAAATGTGTGCAAAATTGAATGGGTCTGCCTTATTATCTTTGTGGGGTATGGCTAATTTTTTGTTTGGTTGGATTTCTTTGCTTTTGTCTTTTGTTTATACTGTGTTTAATGTATTATATTAATGATAACATCTATGATAAAATGCATGGCTGAATCCTCCTTGCATAATGGGAGAGCTACTTGGAAGAGCTGTTAAATACAAAGAATTATCTGTGAGGCTTTAAGTACCTGTCCTGAAGATCTCTCAGCAATTTGTCCAGTTGTTGAACATAATGAGCACAGAGCATCATTAACTTCAAAGATACTTACATATAGAACAGGATCCTGGCTCTCTGTTGAATGTATGACATAGATGGGTTTTCTTCTGCTCAGAGGAGGAAATTTCTCCTTTCTTACAAGTCTGTCCCGTCCCTGTTGCAGGCTTGTCTTCATATGAAAATTAATAGGACTTCCTTTCCTTTCCTTCTCTTCCTTCCTCCTTCTCAATTTTCCTTCTTCTTATCTTGGCATCATGTACTTGGATTGCTTTTCTTTTATCTCCTGTTCCCTCCCTTCACCAAACTTCACTTGGGTATGGGTGGTTAAAAAGGCCGTAGTTGCAGCAGGATGCCTACTCAGGTTAGTTGTGAGTAGGCACATGATTAGTGTGAAAGTTTAATATTAAAAGGAGAAGACCTTAGAGAAAGAACAAAGTGTTAAGCTACCAGCAAAAATGTATAAAACCTTGATGTTTAACAAGGTGTAGAATGCCATGCACGTTGCAGTGAAGAGTACTGATCACAAAAGAATATTAAGAACAGTAATATAAGATTTTAACAATTCTAGGACAAGTTTCCAGTTGATGAAAATCCATTTAAAAATACTTTCCTTTTGACTTCAGCATACATTCTTATAGCTCTCTGCCGTTCCCACTGCATTGTAACAGGGCTCAAAACCCATGAGTTAAGCCATTTTTCTTTCCTTTCAGAAATGAACAGAGGAGAGAATTGTGTTTCTGGTGAAGACAGCTCTAGAGCTGTGTATGAGGAAATAATAGATCTGAATTGTTCTTACTGCAGTTGTGAAAAGGCATCAGAGCAGTAAATAATTCTATTGTGTAGCAGCAAAGACAACTAAAGGACAGTAAACATTTGGGTTTGATCTTGAATCTGATTTACATAGTTTATTTAACAAGGCTACCTGCTTTTAGAGTAGAAGAGCAGGAACTTGTGGCAATTACAAGGTGAGTAGCAATTTGCATTTCCATGTATGCCTTCCTCAGGTGTTTGTACCTTGGGCTTACTGAGCGTCAAATACCTTGAAGCAGTTAACATATTTGCAAAAGCTAGAAGGAATACTGCATACATTTGAATGCTCAGCAAACATTTGTCCTTTATTTTAGGCAAGCTCACAGGTGTCAGAGTAAACTTATAAGGCACCAAATGTGCCGGTACACTGAAAGCACATCTCCATGTGAGCACAGCTGTACGAGCTGGCTTCTTGACTACTGGGAAGTAAGGTCCTGAGAAGGGTGGGTCCTCCTAACAGAAGGCAGAGAAAACCTGGCGGTGTTTCAAAGACCTAGTTCTTTCTCTCTGATTGTGAAACATAGCTAGCATCATCTTTACAGTACAAGGGAGGAAAGAATCGGGCAGCCTTCCTGTGAGAGCTTCAGAGTCCACACCGACTGGGTTTGAGAGCATTGTATGAAAAAATCCTGTAATCTGCTGGCAGAGTAATGGTATAGCCAGGGAGTAGGGCTGAAGTCTACTCTTAATTTGGTTGGAGTGTTGACAAATATGAGAATGAAAAACAAATTACGTAGGCTTGAAGGGAAGATGAAATTCGTCTGACTTCATCATCACTGAGGACAGCAGTAGTAGCCAGAATAGCCTGTTGATTTCAAGTAGGCTGTGCAGCGTTGATTTAAAAGCCCCTACAAAGGCAGAATCACTAAGTTTGTTTATGAAACTCGGGTAACTTGAAGAGATTGTGGGTGTTTGTTTCACATGGGGCCTTTATTCTCCCTTTCACCTGCACCCCCTCCGTTCATATTTTGAAGTTATACCTCCAATGTAAATCATATGTGATTGCAGTGTTGTAGGTTTCCCACTGCCCCCTCTCTTTAAATAAAGGTAAGGAAAATAAGGTAATACCGTTCTTGTTGAAAGTGTGTTGTTGAGTAATAGCAATGAGGGCATTTTATTAAAACTGTAAAACTCCTAGATTGCTCTCATCAAAACACTGTTCTTCAAACAAAATGGATTTATGATTCTTGGTTTATGAAGTATTCAAAAATGCAGTCTCCTAATATATTTGCATCAGAAGAAGTAGGCTCAAAGATCTGGTTAGTATAAGCATTTTTTTGGAACTAAAGTTACATAAGAAGTGGCAGTTGGTCACTTCTCTGTTACCTCTCCTCCTTCAGGGAGCACACCCAAAAAGTCAATAAATGCAGACTCGTATGGATCGAGTAGGTAATGTTCCAAAGTTATGGCATTCAGATCCAACGCTTTGCTCCTAATTCCTTTTATTCTATACCACCTGCATAGTGCTGCCGCCCCCCACCTAAAAAGGTTACGTACTGAAGATCCATAAATTGGGGAATTTGGTAAAAGATTTAATCTCCTATATCAGCGAAGATCATTATCTCTTCTTTTCTGTGTATTCAGGTTGTGGAATGAAATTTGGGGATTTGAATTGCTCAGGGCATTCCTCAAAAGTATATCCAAACAGTGAGCACAGGACAGGGGGTTACAACTTGACTGAGTTGGAGTACAGAGTTGTTGAACAGACTGTAGTACTGTGGTGAAAAAAACAGTATTTCCTTTGTGTCGGGATTATCATCATAATGTTAAAAGATAAAGGATGCTGATGCTGATTTTAGCATGAAGACAAACTTTTTTCTTAAACTGCATAATAAAAAGAAACATTGCAGTAACTTCTAAGAGTCAGACAGTTCCTGGCAGACACTAGAAAGAATTATGACTGTATTGATAGTTAGTTGCATGATTTTTATTTTTTTTTTTTTCTTCCTGAGGTGGAGGTGGTGGTTCCTCTCAGAAGGAAATTTCTGAGAACTTCGTTAATGTGTGCAACAGCGAGACTGCCAGGAAATGGTTCTCTAAAAATGCAATCTCTTAAGGCAATTAAATGCTTCATTGCAAGCAGTTTTTTTAAAACTACAAGTCAGTAGGCATCAACGCTGTTTAGTGATTTGAGCTTATAATTGTTTAAGTTTTAAAAGAAGAGCATTGATGTCATACTGAAGCTCGCATAATGCTAGTGCTGGTTGCTCAATGCAGATTATTTCTATGAGCTACTCTAAATTCTAGACTTCATTGGTAGTGCAGATACTTTACATCGTCTTCTGGAAACAGAAAGGATCCTCTTTTCTGCATTATTTTCCATATCCTGGTTTCCGAGCGACTGAAGAAGATCCATTTGCCTACCGTTTTCCATCAGTGGCCACAGCAATGTTCCTAGATATTTCCAATTTGGCAAAACAAGTCTGTGAAAGCGATCAAAGAAAGGCTCTTTGAAATAGAGCAGGAGGAGAAAGGGAGTCTTCCCCTATGGAAACCGTCACTAAGCCCAAGTGAGAACAGCTTGGAAGTCTGGCCTTTGCATATGGGTTTTCTTTTTTCTTTTTTCCCTTTTTTTTTTCTTGTTGGTTTGATAATGTGGGTATACTGGAGACAAACTGTATAACCCCTCTGTCATCATATGTGGAAATGCTGTCTCAGAAGAAAAATGGGAAGAGGGAAACTTATGTGGCACAGCAGAAAGATACTAATTATGAAGGTGAACTTCCAAATCTGGTGTTTTATTTCAGTATGTTTTCAGTTTGCATCTGTTTGTTTACTTGGAACAGAATTACCACTAATTACATTGATTGACCTTTCCTTTTATTTATTTTTTTTTAATTTTGCAGCCCTTTGTATTATTAAACCACTCATTAGCCTAAAATGTTACTGTTTGTCAGTGAAGTTCATAATATCTTCTGCTTCTTTGGCTTAAAGGAAGAGGTGTGCTCTCTGCTCCTAGATGACTTTTTTGTTTTGTGTGATTGTGCTAGAAGGTGGTAACTGGCACCTTGCTTTTTCATACAATTTAAGGATGCTTTTTAATTAATTTCCTTTGCTGTTCTTCGAGGTAACTAATTCACATATTCAGTAATTCACAAGAAACTGAAAGGAAGTTACATGGAGTATTACATGGCTGTTTCTCTTTTGGCAGTGCTTAGTAAGCATTTTTCATCATTCAAGAAAGTCTGTTCAGTCTAAGCCCAATTTTGGAAAAGAAGGAAAACTGGTGGCTGTTTCTGTCTGGAACTTGTTTGCTACAGGGCAGAAACTTTGTAACTGAAGGAATGCACATAATTTGTGTTTGAGGAAAGTAATAACCATAAGGAAAAATTTAATACGAGTTGGTATCTTACGTTTTTCATTTGATTTCAACTGTCACTGGAGAGTGACCGGATTATTTTAATGCTTCACCTAACCTCTCTTTATGAATATGCTCTAACTATGTCTCTGGTCTCTTTCTCCTTTTGGATGCTTGATGGCTCTCATTGTGGATTTTTAGTTAATTGCAAATGACAACTTCAGTATAAATGACAGTTTTCAAATCCACTTTCAAATAGACACTTAAGAATTTTCTTTGATTTCTTGTAGGTTGCATTAATCCTCTTGCACTGTTTTTAATGGGTTTGTGGGATCTCTTTAGCAGCTGAAAAGGAGTCTGTCTTACAACACTTGTCAGCATCACCATTTATAGTTCGTACAGTGTACCATCTACTGCTTGCTGCGAAAGTGCTGAGCTATTCTAGCATGGATGCATGTGACCTATGAGTCTGTTGCATACCTTTATCCTGTGCATAAGCGCTGCAATTACCTTATGTGTCACAAGTATGGGCACGAACCCAGTGTGTCATACAGAATGCTGATGCAACAGAGTAATGCTTGGTGGAGCGATGTAATTAAATGTGAGGCAAACAGGACGTGTATCTGTCAGACATGAGCTGTATGTTCTGTAATGAGTACAAATAAATGGCTGTCTTCTGGAAGGACGGATGTCTAGCGTTTTGATCCATCAAATGCTAGATGACATGATTATCAAGTACTAAATAGAAAGCTCTTAAATTTTTTTATGTTTTAAATGTGGGTTTAGAAGACTGAGATCTATATTTTTTTTAATGCTGTTTAAACTAATTTTACATTAACACATGGACAATAGTTTCTGGTTTTAAAATACCAGATTCCTAGTTTCATTACTACTTTTTAGGATACCTATTGTGAGTTTGAACTATTAGGTAGATGCAACTGAGGCTTGAGTGGTATAAATGACATTAGTAGTAAGTAGGATAAAAAGATAATAAAACAAGCCAAGGAATAGCTTGTTCTCTTTGTTGTCTAATATGCATGAAGTGATGGGTTCTCTTTGGTTTAGACTGATTTAGGAATAACATTTACTGGTTTAATCTCCTGGGGGAAAAAATACCTCTGGAAGGAGTTTACCTTGGGGTGGCATTAAAAACAGCTTAGAAATACCAGTTGTAATCGTGTGCTGTGTGCTCGAGCTGTCCCCGGACTGGATCTTTTGAAATGCTTTCCGGACCTATTTTCTGAGTTTCAATATGAATTGAATTTCTTTCAGAACGAAAACTTCCCTGCTCTGTAGTCCTGTCCCCAGAAAGAAGTTGATCTGTTGTTTTTGGTGTTTTCCTACTATCGGTAATTCTTCACTGGGAGATTGCCTGGCAATAGTGCTAGTTTATTTATGTTTTGTTGCTGTTTTCTCTTTCAAATCTCAAAATGTTTCCTCTATGCAACAGAGAAGGCAGAGAAGAATCAATTTGTTTTATCAACAAGTGGATATAACGGTGCTTGTTTACAATGGGCATTTATGTTCTTCATTTCATACATCCACTGACCAAAAGTGGAGAAAACCTGTGGGAAATACTGAAACATTTGAAATTCACCAAGGGTTATTATGAAATATGACCTCAAAATTTCTCATAAGTGTTCAGGGAGAAGTTGCAGTCTCTCATTTTATAAATAGCCAGCATTTTGAGAGGTAGAATTAATTAAACTATTAAGGTTTGTAGCCAGTGTCTTATCGATAATTACACTTACTAGTAATCTGTGAAACGGTTTTAACTCTTTCTGAACAACTTCACAAATTGCTCAAAAATTTGACTTAAAATGTTAATTTCACTGTTTCATTTTTCAAATAGCTAGCATTGTTACAACTTTTTTTTCTTTCTGTTCAGACATGCTTATAGGTTCAAGGATATATTTCTTTTTTAACTTCAAGTTTATGGGGTAGGCTTTCCCTGACACTCAAAAGACTGCTCGTTGCTGAACGATATTGGAAGGGAACCATATTGAACCATGGAGCAAGACCATTTCGTGCATAAATCTCCTTTCTGGCCTGCTCCGTTTACCTTCTCACTAAAATGGGATTATGCCCTCAGGATGTTGATAAATATTGATAAGGATCAGTTGCAGTCTGAGCAGTTACTTCTATTATGCATGAACTATTGTGCTTGAATAAGAAGGAATTTTTATTGACACTGGTATGATGTGTTGGGCTCTGTAATTATTGTACCGTTGTTAAAGCAGTTATCCGTCTCGTCATCTTGATTTAGAGTGGAAAAACTGGCAAGGCTTGGTGGGTCCTTTGCCTCCTGTCTAATTTGGATTTCTTGCCAATGTCACTGAACCAATTTTTTAATGCGCTCTTATTAGACTAGAATTGCTCATGTCATTTTTCTTTCCCACTAAATCATAGCTCAGATTTTGTCAGAAGGAGTAAGTATGTTCTTGTGATGCTGGTGAGTGTTTCGAAGAACGTCATTAGTCACTTTGGCTCTGTGCATTGAGGCTTGCCTACAGGAGGCATGGTGACTAAGGGAGGCAGCGTAACCTTTCTAGGTCAAAGTCAAAGCAGGCTGCTGCTGTTGTTCTGCAGAAGTTTTGCAGCCCTCCCTCTGAAGGTTTCCATATGCAGTTCTGAAGTCCTTGTTGCCCTTGATAACCACAAATAAGCACAAAGTTTTTGATTCAGTGGTATAGCTTTCAGATGCATGCTGTCTTCCTTCGCACTGCTGAGCTGCTGTTCTGGGCAGTCTCTTGCATAATTACCTTTTCTTTGAAAAAGAAAAATAGCTCAGGCTGGCTATTGCTGCTGGATTGGTGATATTACTGTGTGCAGCAATGGTTAGGTGTTTCTGTTTCCTTCCTTGTGCTTCTCTCTGTCACGGGTTGGCTGTCCTTCGCTGGTAGCTTCCACGGTAGTCTGTCTCGTGCTCTGCAGTCCGTTACTTAAAACCTTCTGAAAGCAAATAAAAATCAATTTTGTTTGCTTGATTCCTTTGTTTTTCCCTTTCCCTGTCACAATGAGACTTGGAATAACTGTAATAGCAAAAGGCTTGGGTCAGTACGGGCTTTGGATCCTGCTTGCTGCTTAGTACATTTACTCAAGCTGTTGATGTACATCATCCTTGTGCAAATATTTGCTGATGGCTTTGAGTTGCTCTTTTATTTCTCGTCTTGGTTAAACCTGGCCGGGCGCCCGTGGGCTGGTGGCTCTCTGTGGCTGGGGAACCAGGAGCTCTGGGGACTCCCCTGGGGCTTGCAGACAGGTCCAGGGGGCAGTCCCAGCCTGAGGCACTGGGCACCCCCCTGGGCATGAGGACAAGCCAAGGCCAGGCCAGGACATCAGCCCACAGGCAGGTGGGGGCAGGATCAAGCCCGTTGAGGGGAACCATGGTCAGACAGAGCTGTAGGGATGAGCCAGGCAGGGGTTTGGGGAGCTGGAGACCAGCCCTGCTGTGGTGTCGCTGGGGCAGGGGCTGATGGCCCCGGGGCTGAAACGGGGTCCTGTACTGTGGGCAGGGAGGGGGAAGCCCTGGGGGACTGGGCAGGGCCAGTACGGCCTGTCAGGGTTCTGACAAAACCTAAACAAAATTTTAGCTGTAAAATTAAAATAACTAATAGAACTGTTTAAAATGTGTATTTAAATATGAGGGTTTTGCATGAAAAGAGTAAAAGACTGCAGAAGCACTGGTGGCTGTCAGCTGTGCAGAAGGCTGGACTGAGGATATTTTCTAGCACAGAAAGATCATGAACATATTGGCAATCTTTTTTGACAACATAAACCATAGCTTTTTAAAAATTTGACTAGCTATGTCTTTGACATGCTTATTGTAAATTTCTTTTCTCTGAAAGAGGTGCTGTACAATTTTAATATTTCTACTCATGTACCCCTGCTGATACTTTCAATGTACAATTTTCTTTTTTGGTCAGATTGAGAGTTATGGAAATAACAGCTTGTCATCGCTTGTTTGCAGATGTCTCCTTGTAGAATTGTAGTCTATGCTTAAACCTTGGCTGAGAAAAGAGGATTACTTCCAATATTCCCTTCTCCATCTATGTCTTGTCTTTCCCCTTTATGCTAAGTAAGAATTAGTATGTGAAGAACTTTGTTAATCTAATTGATGTGCCAAAGATTATATGGTTTACAGCAACAACAAAACGTCTGAGAGTTTTTCTACACTAATTTTACTTTATAAGGCATAAAACGACTTGTTTTTTGCTGTTGGCTGTACATAAATAAAGTTAGTAGTGCTATATATTTATCTTATTATGGGTGCTCTGTAAAGCAAACGGTTTTGCGAGAGTGTTTTCTCTGATGTACCACAACTGCCCATTCCATTTGCAAAAAGTGGCATAATTCTAATATTGCTTTTCATAGCTCTGAGACTAGATTAACTTCAAATTTATTGGGAAGAATGCAGTGGGAACGTGCCAAAATCACTTCTCTAAACCCAGAAGTTTTCTGGCTATCAGGCAGTGACCAGCTGATGGATGTGCTCGTGTATTGAATTTGGTATGATATAACTGACCTCTAGCTATTACGTTCTGTACTTTTGTAGCTTTGTCAGTTAGCTGACAATGCCGTTAATAGACCTGACTTTAACAGTTGCATGTTGCTTGCTTTGCTGCAACAGTAAAGAATCAAGGATGATAGTGATGTGGTGATTATAATGGTTTTTTGGTGTTTTGTTTTTTTTTTTTAATCAAAATAAGCATACAATTTACTAAGGAACTGGTTACATGCATCATACAGTGGTACTAAACTCTTACATCACCAGCTCAAGTTACATCTGTTTCTCAGTGATTAGTCTTAGTTTGGGCTACATCTGTAGCCAAGATGAGTAAAGGCATACATTTGTTGGTAATTGCTGTAGGGTTTTTCCAGATTGTTAACGCTTCATCTGCATGGATGCATGTCTCTTCTTGCATTTGGTATGAAACTGTGAGAAAGATCTTTCTTCTGCAGTATTGAACAGTATCTAGGGCATTCAATAAAGACCAGAGATCCCCTTAAATGCTAGTGAAATGTAATATATTTGCGCATAAATAAAATAATTTGAAGTGAGGAGTTTCTGATGGTGTGTTTGGAGCTAGTTTCCAGTCCCATGGATCTCCCCTTGGGAAGCTAAGTACCCGTACCTTTAATGTTTTGAAGTGCCAGGTTTTCTTCACTGGGGTGCAAATTAGATACACCTTAGAGTAGTGTTACAAAAGAAACTGTGTTTTGAGGAGGAAGTATTATGTTAGAAAACAATGAGCCACGTGCAAGGGAGCATACTGTGATGATGGGGTGTGGGAGGAGAATGCAAGTGTGCATCATAAGTAAATTTATCTCTGTTGAACTGGTTGATACTGGGATTCTGTGCATTTTAGGGGTAGACAAAAATAAATATTTTACTTACAGGGGGAAGAGGCAAACATCATGTAGTGGTTACTTCTTTTAAGTTAACATAACTCCACTGATGTTATTCAAGTGTGTAGTGAGAAAGACTTTAAAAAATTAGATAACTAACAAAACTTTCTAAATGAAAACACTCTACTGTTTTGAGGTTTGATGTCAAACTGAACAATGCTGAAAGTTATTTCTTATCTGTTTCATTATCTGTTAATAAACTGTACTTGGTCCTTAGTTTATGTCACAAGAAACAAATAATAATAGTTTTTGCTGTGTAACACCTATGGAAGTAAAGTTTAAAGCCAGAAACCTGAATATTTAGAAGTTATACATTTTTACAGATCATAACTGGGAAATTAAATCTTTATTGGCAAGACAGTGTTTTCTTTTTCCTAAATAAGTTGTGCAAGTGTCAGCAGCATCCACTGCCATTTCAGTTTTAACACAGTAGTATTTAGAAAAGAGTAAGGCAGGAGCATGACTGTCGTGCTTTATCTTCTGCACACAAAATGAAGCCTGATATTTTTGAGCTAGACATACTGAAGGAATTAATTCATCATAAACAAAACATCTGTCTCCCCAGCAATTTTTTTTGCTGGGGTCGGAATGAGTCATGGGTTTGGGAACTGTGCTGGTCTCAGCGCAATGAGATCACCAGAAGACTTAAGGGTTTTCACTGTGCTTTCCAAAAAGAAAAATTATATTGTGAAGTCAGTAAAACTTACTTTCTCTTTACACTTGCTCGTGGCCTTCTACTTTTGGGCCTTTACGATATTAGGAACTCTCTTCCAAGAGAGCAGTTTCCTGTTCTTCCCCATTAAAAGGATTGAAGGGACTTGGACAAAATTTTCTATACTAGTAAAAGTATGAATCTGAATGCAATGAGAGGGAATGAAGAATATGGCAAGACTGGTGAGGAACAGCATGTTGTTGCCAGTTCAGTTTTGACATAAATTTGTATATGGGTAAATACCATCACTGAGGGGGAAAACTGGCAAAAAGTAATACAGAAATGTTTCAAAGAAAATCAGATTTTAAACACAAACTGCTTGAAAAGCAGTATTATGGCACTAGTAGATGGAAAATGGTTGTTGAAAATGAAGCTGTTCTCTTCTGCACTTGCTTTTTCTGAGGTTTTATTTGTGAAGTATTTGTTTGTTTATTTAGTTGAGTTATGATTTATTTACAAGAAAAAATTGAGGTGACTCTTCCAGTCCATTCTTTCTAACTTTTGTAGGAGATACAGTAGGTAGCAACTATTTTGTTGGCAGATACAGCAACTATTTTGTTGGCAGAAATGTACACAGTTGGGTTAGCATAATCACCTTGCACTTGAGCTTTACTTTTAGATACATTATTAAATCTCTAAATTTGATTTATATGGAAACTGATGCAGTCCCAGTCCCTTAAAAGAATCTAATTTATTTTGTACCTCAGCTGCTGAGTCCCACGTGCTTCCTGAGATCTTTTGTTACCATGGTGGTCAGCGGCCCTGTCTCTGGGTCTCTTGCATATATTCCCACATTCAGATTCTCTATCTGGCAATCTCATTAAGCAGTGGGATCCTGTACTCCAGCTATTAGTCATAGGCCCACCCATGGTCTTATTTCCTCTTCAGGGCCTAATTTTCTGTGGGAGTTTTAATTTTCAAATTTTTTTATTTACATTAATATGTAATGGAGGAAGAAGGCTTATCATAAGACTCT
This sequence comes from Pygoscelis adeliae, assembly GCF_000699105.1. Taxonomy (NCBI): domain Eukaryota; kingdom Metazoa; phylum Chordata; class Aves; order Sphenisciformes; family Spheniscidae; genus Pygoscelis; species Pygoscelis adeliae. The sequence continues at coordinate 436,641 of NW_008825300.1, read as the reverse complement.
TAAAGCATGAACAAATTACTTTAGTACTTGGCAAGACCTTTAGGGCACAAAAGTCTATCACTGAACTGTTACCCAAGTCTTTCAGAGTCATCTCCTTGTCTAGCCAGCCCCTGGCATAGCTGTAGTCCACGTTGGTAAAGCCCAAGCCTGGATTTCACCGCACCCTAACCATACTCCATAATATGACCTTTGTGGAGCACTTTCAGTGCTTCTGAGTGGAGCCTTGGCCTCCACTAGCACCCAGGTTTCCACAGTAAAAGAAACAAGCAATTCATCTCCTGAAGCAATGCCTTGGTTTTATTTAGACACTGCAGGTTTAAAAAATAAAATAATTTTTAGGCTCTGAAAACCAAAGTTTGGCATTTGATAAGTTCAGTTTAGTGTTGGAGAAGGAACAGCTTTTTTCCAGATATCCTTTCAGATATCAAACCTAGTCTGATGGACTAGGGCATGGTGCTGCCTTCTTCCATGACCCCATTTCATATCCATTGCCAGAGAAGAATGAAGTGTCTCTCCTTCCTGCCTGAGCTGGGATCTTCTGCAACTGGTGTGTTTTGTTCAAGTCCTTAGGAGGCCTTTTCCTGGCTCTGAGTATGTATGACTGCACTTGGATGGGAGAACTATACCTCTTCATATTGTCTCAGTCTGGGGGTCAGGTAGAAGAAAAAAAAAGAGACTCGTATTCGTGTACTTGGATGGAAAGCAAGGAAGTGGGGCACTTCTCCTTTTCCCTGTCCAGAAGAAACATTTTTGGGTAGAATCCATTTGAAGTCAGTAGCCTTGAAACAATGGGTTTACTTTTTCATTGAGAAGTCATTGAGTGGTGATAACCCTCAGTGAATTTCTCCACTTTGCAGCCACTGTTGCCTGGGAATAGCAAATTACTGTTTATGAAACAAAATCGTGTCAGTAACTGTACACAGACATACTCCCTGAACTGTCACCAGCATTAACTGTTTCACTTCTTGCTCACAGAACAAACTGAGGATAAATGCCAATTCCAGGAATTGCAATATATTGTATCTGTGTCTCATGGAAGTAGAGTTCCCCAAGTGTTTTATAGAAAGTCTTCTCATTTTAAAATGCAATTAAGAAGCACAGGCCAAAGTGTATTATGCTTACCCCATGCATATCCTTGACCATATCTGCAGGGCTGCAGCAAGCAAATCTAATCTTCCTCATCTCCATTGGATAAGTTTTAAAGATCCAGCTTTTTTAACTGGTATTTATATCATCCTTTTTTCATTGCCGGGGCTGAGTCTCTTTGCCAACAGCATGTTCTTGGTACAACAGGCAAACATCAGCGTCTAAAGAACCTAAGTCACCAGCAACATGCTGGTAGGGTGTGCAGAGGATCACAGCTGAGAAATGGTGTGAAGACCACAGAGTAAGCGTTGTGAAAGACAGAATACCTAGCCTATATTTCCCATCCCGTCGTGTCCCCCCCCCTTTTTTTTCTTTTGTTGTAGGAAGTCGTAGCATTGGGTTTTGTCAGTGGAAGCTATTTCCAGGCACACGAAGGACAAGAAGCTGAGTAGTAAAAGTAAATGGTAAATCACGTGATGGTAAATCATGCTTGACCAATCTGACTGTCTTCTGTGATGAAGCAGCTTCCTTAGTGGGCGAGGGGAGAGCTGTGGAGGCTGAACTGCATGAGGGTATATATATTCCCAGTGCAATTTATTTATCCCTGTTCTGATGTCATCATAGTGCTTTGAGAAGTGGGGCTTTGCCCCCCATTTTTTTTCATAGCTCATACTCAGTTTGTTTCTTCTTCTGGCAGATTGTGAGTTCTCTCTGCTCTCCTGATAGGAGATGGTGATGTTATATGGGTTGAAGAAACAAGTTTTACCTTTTCATCTGGAATGTGTAGAACTTTTTTTTTTAATCTCTTGTGGCAAAATATTTCCTAACTGTGCCATCTGCCAAGAGCTTCTAAATCAAGGGCCTCTTGCACTTGGGGTTATTATACTCGATTATTTTTTTACTGGTATTTCAATGAATGTTCTCTATGTCTCCCTTCTTCCCTTCTTCACTGGAAGATGGGATTGCTCTCTTCTGTAAGCTTCTTCACTGTACCCATACTGTTTTGACAAACATACATTTGTTTCACCTATATCTTTTCTTCCCTGTAACTGTGCAGAAGATGATTACTGGTTACTCTCTAGATTACAAGTCTGTTAAGGTGGATGTAGTGGGCTTTTTCTTTATTATCCACTTAATGTTGCCAAAGTGCTGTTTTTAGTGTGGATGAACCAGACACAGAAATGAGCCTTAATGTCATTTTCTCAAAATTTTTGAGTACGTTGTTTGTCTTAATTCCAGAAGAATTTATATAAAGACTCGTTATATATATTTTAAGTTACCTTTAAACATGCAAGCATATCCTTAGGTGGTAGAAATTGTAAGTGTGTGATTTTAAGCCACCTGTGTAAGTTCTCCAACTTGTTTGCTAAATCTCATTAACCACTATGAAGTGAATGTGTTTGAGGTAAATTGTCATAGTGATTTAGTCTAATGAATGGACAAGTATCAGGTTCTGAAGCCCTTTTTGTTTACATACTGACTGTGTGAAATAAAGTAAAGTAAAAGGTAAAGATAAAGTGGAGTTTGATTTGGATCACTCATAGTATTAAATTAACTTTTAATTTCAATTTTTTTTTAATGTAGCTGATTTTGTAGGTGGGTGATTTTCAGGAGTTACAAGTCTGGAGATAATGCTAATGATACCTTTATGAATTTTTTTGTTTGTATCGTTCTTCTCTGCAGAATATATGAAAGGAAAAGCCTATAGCAAAGAGATCGCTTGGTCTAATATAAGATATACTTGTAAAGTTCTCTGGATGCAGGGTGTGATAAGCAGTTAATTACTGACTGGACTTAATTGCTTTTAATTACTTATGATGATTGTTAGACTACTTGAAAGGCAAAGTAGTTTAATAGTTTTGAATAAAGCATGGTGTTAGGATGAGTAAAGGTGACATGTCCTTTTGAGTAAAGAAAGAAAAAGATCGAAGCTGTGGAGAGGAGTCTATAGGTTCATTATAACAGGCCACATCGCATCATTGTCTCTGAGACCTCAGTTTAGGATTCAGGAATAATCAATTTTAAGAATGTTGTTCTCGGGCTTGTTTCTAAAGGCATCTGCAGAGGTGAGGGTAAGGATTCAAGACTGAATTAACAGAGTGAACTGTAGATTATTGCCAAAAGTAGTGCATATTCCCACCAGTTCCACTGTGTTGATACTAATGATGTGCAGCTGCAAATTTTAGTATAGGATTAATGTTCTGATGAATCGGCAAAAAATTGGGAGATGAAGGATGTTGACCACTTTATTTGGCAACATCCCACAGTTAAACTGGCATAAGCTGGTGCTGAAAAGCTGCTTTTGGCTGAGAACGCGACTAGATTGATTTCTTTGTGAAACAGTTTTCCTACTTGTAACTGGATATTTCTGTCCTTGAGCAATTGTATGGGTCGCTACTACTGCATAGTGATTGTTTGGTTTTGCACATGTGGAGGATTTTCATGAGGGTGTTTATGCTGGAAGAAGAATATGACATTTGAGATAAGCATGTAGGTATCTACATGGTTTCCTTTTCTAGGCTGCACGTGACAGGGGATGTGTGGCTGGCAGTTGTTTTCTCTGACATTATATTCAGATGTCTCAGGTAAAGATGCAATCTATTTCTTCCTGTTGCTCTTGCAGAAAGTATTTGTGGGATAAAAATCATAAGACTGTGTGGGATATGTCGTTGTTCTTTCAGTTGGATGCCATTTTATCTAAGGGCATTGCTGTGTAAAATATCTTTTTGTATTTTTTTAGATGGTTTCTGGCAGTAAACAGTTTGAAGGATGGAGATGTCATTTTCTTTGTAATATCAATGTTTACAGCTCAGCACTAGATGTGGGATGTATTAAGTTGATTTTGGCACAGAATCATTGTGGAGGATTTGTTGCTGTGGATGTCAGTTATTATACTTCTGAATTTGATAGGGGGAGATTGAAATTCTTAGTCCATTTGAGAAATGTATATTTCTAAATTTGATGTACTTTTGGTGCTATAATTATCTTCGTGTAAGCCTGTGAAGATGTATTGAAAGATGATGTTATTTCGGGGTCCATAGCTGTGCCCACTGTTTAGAGACAACATAAATTAATCACGGTAAAGTTGCAAGCAAGATGAAGATTGGAAGAATACCTGATAACATTGATTGAGTTGGTATCTTGTGGGATCAGTCTAATGAAAGATGTACATTGTATGTTTTGGGTTTTTTTAAACAGTCTTCCTGCTTTGACACATGAAATGGGTAGATGCCTAAGGGTTATAAATGTAGGTTCTGTGTGCAAGAAGCATAAAATCACTCCTAAATTTATTAAATGAATGTTGCAGGGTTTTTGTGTTGTATCGTACTGTCCTGGCCCCCCTCCTTGGATAGGATGTTTCTTATGCAAGCTTAGGTGCCACTGTTTGGTCCACCTTCTGGTGCCTCCATGTTGTATTGTCTCAGTTCAGGTGTGCAAAATATACGTAACTGTTTGAAGTGAAAACATTAAGAGAAAGCTGTTCCACTATCTCTCTCTTTTGGGAAAATGTAAAAACATAATAAAAAGAACTAGACAAGGATGTTTTTTATTTGCTTTGGCTATCTAGGTTCCCCTCTTTCATCCCTCACTGTGCTGTTATATTGTTGATCTCAGAATTTAGTGTAGAACTGTAAAATGTTACTATGTGTTTTACAGGTATCCCATACATTGATTAATACCCCACTGATCTGTAAGAGATTTTAATCTAAAACTTATTGGTTTGTCCAGATTCATAAACCTGATGAAAGCTTTCACATCCTTGAGAAGCCACTACTTGTTCCCTGAAAGGAGTGCAGAGGGGGAAGCGGTATCTTCTTTTTTTTACTTTAAAAGAAGAATATCTTGTTCCCAACAGGCTATCACTTGACAGGGTGATTTCTCCCCACCACTTCCATGTTTAATAGAAATTTTCTAGTTGTTAAAATAGAATGCTTCTACCACTGATCACTGATTGCAAATTACTATGAAAGCATCAAGGGAGAGGAAAAAGCCAGTAGTTTCCTTTCTAGCTTTTCACAGATTTCTGTGAGACTAAACAACAAACCATTCATTTTAAAAAAAAAAAAAGTCTTCAAACATACGAGGTCTGTTTGCAGTGGTTTGGATTTTTTGTTGTTGTGTTTTGTTTTTTTTTTTTTTCTCTCCTGAATTCTGTCAGCAGTGCAGAGCTAAGCAGTTAAACATAGTGGGGGCATAAAAGGCACAGATGGTATTTTTAATAATTCCTGAGATGATAACATCCCTTGAGCAAAACACTGGAGCGGACCAGTTTTTCATACTTTCTTCAGTTTGCAGGACTCTGCAGTTTTGCAGGCTTTATTGGCTCACCCATTTTGAAATGGGTGATGCTGTCGGAGGATTCCGTAAGCAGCATGTCAGAAATGTGTTCAGCTTGTGTTATTTGCCAGAAGGAAAACTGTATTTAACTGTTAGAAAATACTGGGACACTGCCAACAGATGGTTTACTACTTTTACACAGTTCTTGTTTTCCCCTCAAGTAAAACATTGTTGTAATACTTTACAGAGGTGTCTCTGCCCTTACAGAGATTCTGATATCTCCAGAACCTGGTATGTTCCATTCTTAAAATAATTATGCATTTTGCTAGTAAGTGATTTTGCTCACGCATTTGGAGTGATTGGAAAAAAATATTTATCCTTACCAAAAAAAGTTGATTCACCTTGGATGCATGAAGTAGAACGCTTTAATCCCTTGATGTTATGTCTTATCCCATTGTGTAACTCTGCTTTTGTACTCTTCCCCAGCATTAAAGTAATATAAAGGAACATAATGATAAAGAGTTTACTCCCCCCCCCCCCCCCTTTTTTTTTTTTTCAGATGTGGGTGTTGCAGGTTGCAAGTTCAGAAAATGGAAACTCTTTAGCCTGAGACCCCCGACTTTGTTCCCTGCTTCTCTTTTGGAATATTCCATTTAATAGATGACTGTAATGTGCAGAAGTTTTCAGTTTGTACCAATACCAGTTATGTGAGGAGGAATGGAAATGGAACTATGAGAATTTGGAAAACGTGATTTAAGAGCATACTGAGATATACTAGTTGGAGTAAGCCGGTGGCAAGAGTACAGTGTGCTGCTAGCTGTTAGCTGAAACAGGTTTTTTCTTTTTTTTGTCTTTAGAACGCCTTCAAATAATACTGTAGTAATATCCTATCTCTCTGGCATCCTGTACACTGAATTATGAATCCATTTAACATCAGATTTTTCAGTGATCGGTACTTAGTACTTGCAGAGTTTGTCCTTATTGAGCAGCTGTGATTGTTCATGCTAATAAGTCAAAATCAGCTTCCTGTGAGATGTCTTGCCAGAGTAGCTGCTGTGACTTAGTGTGCTCTAGTTATGTAGGATATTCTGTAGCAATAGCACTGTATAATATTTTTGTATATTCCTATATGCAGCAGGTTCTGATTTAGTGCAGAAATCACACTGCATGTTAACAGAGCCTAACTTCCAACCTGCCTTTTTGCTATGCCTCTGTTTAACCCAACAAATAACGGGAGTCAGTATACCAAGAAATTTGCTCCTATCTTGAGACATGTTTGTTCTTATCAAGGAGAAGCCCCATATGAACTCCTCTGTTTTACCACTTTTTATTCAGTTTGTTTCTTTGTTGCACGTTTTGATTTTGAAAAATTTTGTCTAGATTGGCTCGGTGCCATGTCTTCAGTCAGCCAATTTCACTATTTGATGAAAGCTCCTGACATTTCAGGTTCTGTCTTTAAACCGCAGTTTCATGATTCTTGTAAACTAATATTGCTGGTGCCTAAGGCAGCCCTTATCTTACCCCTGCTTTTCCTTCCCATGTGCTGACACACAGCTGTGTAGTTAACTGAGTCAGGGAGCTGATCTGAGTAAAAACAAAATTGATCACTATTTTTCTTATTTTAAACAGGATTAAACCTGGGTTAACTCTCTTGTCTAGTTCACTGCACTACCACATCAGCACTTGTGATGTCATAAGAAAGAAAAGTGCACAGGGAAGTCAATCATTTCTGCCAGCACAAATGCACGAGCTGGGCATGAATTCAATGTGAAACAACAAGAACTGCTGAAAGAAACTGTGCATGCTCCAAACTGCATTCCTTCAAACCCGTTCCCCTTTCCCGGGGGAATGTGGGGTGCTCCTTCTCACCAAGATTCATTTATTTCTTTTTTAAATGATTTTTCTTTGCTAAAATATTGGACAAACAATGGAACAAAATCTATTTTTAAGGAACTAGAGGGTGACTGGAGAGAGAACTAAAAAAAAATAAATAAAAATTTCAAACCAATTGATTTGTTTCTGTGATAAAGTGTTAGGCCCTGTGAATAAATTGGAACTGGCAGATATATCTCAACTTTAGTGGTACCTTTGATACTGTCTCATGTGACGTTAGTCATGAGTGAGCTAAGGAAATTTAAGTTTACATGGAAGTAGCGTAAGATGTAGGAACACAAAAATGATTGTAGAAGTGTATTCAGAGGAGTTGGTATCTTTCTAGTTCTAATTGGAGTGAAGGGAGGCTGTGTTAGGTCTCAAACAGTTTTAACTGATTAAAGTGATGGCACACAGAATGTACAACCTGACTTTGGGTGAGTGTCAATCTAGAGACCTGCAAGTGTTGAAAGACAGGATTGGAATTTAAAATTATCTTTCAGTATTGGGGAAGTAGCCTGAAAGCAGTAAGTACAAAAATCCCCTGTTAAGTGGGAATAATTAGTTACTCAGATGTCAAATGTCTTTTTTTCAGAAAAAGATTGAAGAACATGGTAGATGTTGCACTGAAGCTCTGTTCTTTTGCTGACCAGTTGGAAAAGATCCATGTATGGCAGTAGCTGTATAAGCAGGAGTGTTCGCTGTGAGGTCTATAAAGTATCATAGAATCATAGAATATCTTGAGTTGAAAGGGACCCATAAGGATCATCGAGTCCAACTCCCTGCTCCTCGCAGGACTGCCTAGAACTAAACCATATGACTAAGAGTATTGTCCAGATGCTCCTTGAACTCTGACAGGCTTGGTGCCATGACCACTTCCCTGGGGAGCCTGTTCCAGTGACTGACCAAGTAGTTCTTCCAGTTGACTCTGGTGCCATAAATGAAGCTGTGAGTCCAAATTTGAGGACTGCATTTCAAAAAAGATGTAGGCCAATGGAAAAGAGTCTAGAGAGGTGAGGTGTCTGGAACAAGAAATCTGTGAGGAATGACAAAAGAAACTGTGATAGTTCAGCCTGCAAATAAAAGTCTAAGGGCAGATGTAATAACTGGTCTTAACATCTAAAACGGTCATAAGAATTAAGCTGACTTCTTAAAATTATGATTTTCAGTGTTTCTATGCGGAAGTAGTAGTTCTTACTGCTATGAATGTCCCAGGGTCCTGAAGTAATAAATACAACTTTCCACAAATGCAAATGTGGTCTTTCTGGGGCTTTGTTATAACATCTGGCAGTTCCTAAGTTTCTCTGTGAATGTCTTTGTGAGATGAAAAACGTTCCCATTTTGAAAAGATGACTCCAGTGGCAGTCTTCCCAAGCAGCTCTCATCGCCTTTTGGTAAACAGTTTCATTGTTTGAATGGTCCTGCTTAATGTGGCGTTGTCCATCCTTATTTTCAAATTCATACATTGTCAAACAAGAATGACTTTCAGATTTTGGGACTCTTCTAATGAGAACCTCTCTGAGCGGGTCCCCAGCTGTTGCTGTTAACTTGGAGAGGCCCTGACAGGGCTGTACCACCTTCTACTGAGGTGTCTTTCCCTCCTTGGGGCATCTCCCAGAAGCATCCCCAGCTGACCATACGGGGTCTGGGGGAAAGCATGTTTAGGGAACACTGCTGCTTTTGGCTGTTAAGAAAATACTTAGAGAATGAATGTCCACAATGTCCACTGATTCTTGCATTATTATTTTATTAACTTCTTACGAGTATAGTCTTGATCCAAAATGCTATGAAAACATAAGCAGCGATTCATTTTAATTTGCTGCAGTTATTGAATGTATGGTTGTTTTCTTGCATGCCTGTTTAAAGCAGTCTGCTCCTAACTGTCTGCAGCTGTTCACGCACAGAATTCCAGTACAGAAATGCTATACGTCTTATATTTGAGTTGAATTTTTCCAGCTTGCAGTACTGTAAGTTCAGAATTAACATCCTCTTGTGAGCAAAGTTTAGCTGGGACCCACCAGACTGGTTTCTAGGACATTAGCTGCTAGATCTGGAATTGCTGTGTTCTTGTCAGAACCAGAAAAAATTGTTTGACCTGGAACATACAGTAACCCATCCATCAATATGCCTCTTTGGTGCCTTCTTGTACTGCCTCCTACTTAATTTTCTGTATCTCCTGGGCAGAGTTTGGGCGCACGGAGTCTCAAAAGAACCAAGTGATGTTGCATCTTCTGCTTTGGCTACCATCTGGCTTGAGGAAGTAAGGGTATCGGTTACCATGATGCTGTAGGTATACCTCTCAGTCCGCAGTAATACACCTTTACTAGAGCAGAGTGCAGGAATGAAAACAGCTGCTCTGTCTTCTACATGAAAGTGGGACTGGTTCTCATTTACCCACTTGTGGGATTTCTGTGATATCCCTGATAACCTGTCATGTGTAAGTAGATGTTTGGGGGTTTTTGGGGGTGATGGAGGGAGGTAAACAAAACTTGTAGGTGAACTTTGTTCATTTTTTAAAAGGATTGTGTTATGGTCTGCCAGATTGAGGCACTGGATGATGTAAACTCAGAGGTACCTTTCTGTTCTGCATCCCTTTTTTATCACTTAATTATAAATACATATTCCATTCAGAGCTCTTGATGCATTTGATCTCTTTAGATCCATAGGTCCATACAACTTGCACAGAACTCAAATCACCTTTCTTTGGGACGAAAGGTTGTAGGAATTGCTCAAGGCCTCAGGCTGCCTGCCTCAGGTGAAGAAACATGTCAAACATCAATTTTTAGGCACTTAGTGCTTCTGTCTGATTTTAACATATTACTACTGTGCACTTTGCCCCTCTTTTTTTTTTTTTCTTGACTAAATGCATCACATTCTCAGGCCACAAAGTATTGTTCCTGTTCCTTTTGCTTATTCTAGGAGTTCTTGAGAGATTCATGGATCATTCAATCCAGGGTGCTCTAAGGGGTCAGTAGACAATGCTGGAACACTATTAAATCCCTGTAACCAAACCATAGCTTCGTTACAAACCTTCTTAACTTTGTTTTTATTTCTAACTTACAGTACATTCTGCCAAATGTTGGTTTTGGATCAGGTGGGCTACAATATAAAGCCTCTGTAGGCTCCACTTAAAAGAAAGAAACCAACTTTAGAAATGGTATGTTCTAATATTAGCTTTTTAAGGATTTATAAATTACTTGCCTTCGTTTAGCAATGATTTTGTGCTTCTCCAAAGTTGTACTAGCTATTTGTTTGAGACAACAACAAATACAGAATTTTGATGAATGGTAATGGTGAAATATGTAGTCTCAACACTTCCAGCAAGTAAATACCAGACAATTATCACAATAGCAGAAGCTGGGCTTTTAATAATGGTGTCTTGCAATGATTTCCTAAAGTAGATGTCCTCTGTCAGGATGGTGGCTTTATTAAAAGCAGATTTGAGTGCTTGCTAGAGCTACCAGTGCAGCCCAGCAATAGGTGGTTGCTCGGATGATTTCACACTGCAGGCAGCGTTTCAGTGGTTAGCCTGTCCTGTGAGCCCATCCCTGTTTGTGATTAAACTAAAAATCCTTGAAAACAGCGAGACTTAACATACTGAACATTTTTTCTTTTTTTGGAAAACATTACTTGCTCTTCCTTCCCTTGCTTCTTATTTCATTTCTCCTTGCTACTTTACTACTATTTAAATTCTGCATGCTGAGGATTAGTTTCCCCAGTTCCTCTGTGTACCAATACCTCAACAAAGATACTGCAAATCTTCTTTTTTCCACTTACTTGTATGGTCTTATAAAACATCTGGATGTAAAGATAAGTCAGCCGCTTGCTGGCTGTCTGCCCGAAAACAGTCTGAAACTCTGGCTGACCAGAGAACGGTCCAAGTTTTTTTGTTACTGAACGTGTGGGATCTGTGAAGGTATTAGCTAAAGTATCTTGGTTTTATTTAATATCTTTTTTAGAAATTACCTTTAATCCCCGTCCCCTGACATGCATATAGAGAGGAATGGTCAGCTGTTCCTAGGAGGAGGTTTTAGTGGTAGAAATATCATGGAGACGAATGGCAGCAGAGAAAGATCTGAGGAGATACAAATAGGCCGTGTGTTACAGGCACTAGTTCAAATCTGCACAGGAATCTTGCCTCTTGGGCGTTTCTGTTGAGCGCTGGGGGCACAGTGTAAATGTTGACATCCTCTTCCATAACACTGTGATGGCTGGAGTGAAAATCTGCAGGAGGAAAATGGAATTTTCTCTGTTCAGCCAAAAGCATCATTATAATAAATTTGAGTGGAATTAAGTACATGGAACAAAAAGCATGTGAGGCAGGAAACGTGGGCTCTCTTTAAAGACTCTTTGCATTTACTGAAATGTTTAAATCCCTCTTGCCACAGAGGGGTAAACGTTCTGAACAGTAATGCACTGTCTCAGAGTGCTCAGAGATCCTCCGGTAAAGTTTCAACTTTTAAGGCATTTTATATTTGAGCATGGGGGAAACTGCATTCCAAAGTGTGTGAGTCTACATGGGCCATGAATGGAAATTGCTAATGGTTTGCATTTATCCTGGAATGTGCGCCAAGAACAAACATTATTGTGTAAAGAAATCTGCATGTACTACATGAAGTTTTGCATGTACCGCCAGCATCTTTTTTTTTTTTTTTTTCAGATGAAAAGGGGTGTTTTTGTTGGAGAATGGGAAAAATTGAGACTTATTCATGTTCCTTGAGCAAGTCTTCCATATTTTTTTAGTAAGACAAATAAAAAGATTCCATTATGCCCGCTTTTGAAAAAGAAGAGTACTGGAATGTTTTACGTACTTAAGACTTTAATATAACCTTTGCTTTTTATAGCATCATATAATATCTCAAGTTGAAAAGGACCCATAAGGATCATCAAGTCCAACGCCCATAGATCCACCGGTAAATATGGAGAAGGTAGCTTATTTAAACCCAGCTGCTGATTTTTTTGACCTATGAAAAACAATGTCATCCAAACTATACTGACAGCTCAATCTCAGAAGTCTGTTTGCACACAGGCACAGTTAGTTGTTTTCTTTTTTAAATAAATAGGCTTTTGTGGTTTGTGCCAGTGTCAGTTTCCACATTAGATCCAGCAATCATATCAAGTACCACTGCATTAGATTAACTGGTTAATTCTGGCATCTGATGCTGTTGCAAACCAAGTATTGGGAACAGAAGGATCACAACCTACTAGGCAGTGAGTGCATGCTTTAGTCAGAGGTTCCAGTTACAACATTTGGTGTCTACAGCATCTGTCTGTGTACAACTTCTGGTGAATGTCTATAAAACCAACTTAATCACAAAGCAAATAACAGCATGCAGCAATAAACTGCAGTATTTGATTGTTGTATGTCATGTCTTCTGTCTCTCTACTTAAACAGATTTAATCTGTCTTGGGATATTGTGTTGAGCTAGGCTTTATTTAAAGTTGGATTTGTATGTGCGTAAAAGCACTTGCATTAAGAGAGAGATGTATGTATATGTAGAGAGGTATGTTAATCAAATCTCCTAGGTTTTGCATTTATTTTGGGTTATTGTCTATGTGGCAGTCATTCTAGTTTCATGTTTTAAGTTGCAGTGCACATATGAAGCAAAATGATTTGGGAAATCTATGAAATAGGATTTGGATAGTGTCTCGTTTGTTTGGCTTGCCTGCTGTTCAGCAGTCTTATCAAATGCAGCTATATACAGTGAGACTTATTGCTTGCAATATCCTTAAAGTAAATCTTCAAGTGCTGTATGAAACTTTTGAAGCTATAAACCAATAACATTTTCTGCTACAACCAACTGTAGGTAGGGAAAACTTATATCCTCTCTTAATCCAGGAAGCCTTTACATCACCGAGTATGTCTTTGAAATCGCACTTTATTTTGCAGTGTGTGAACCTCAAGAAAATGTCTGAGAACATCTATTCAACAACTCAGTTGCAGAATTAACAGCATCAGGTTGTTGCAAGCTGGAGAACACTTTTTCAGTTGGCTGTGACTCGAGTATATTTTTACCTGACAGCATTTGTGTGTGTTTTCCCATTAAGCTATTTATTGAAAATTTTTTAAGCATGTGAAGCTCTGAGACTGAAGTTATTTTTGCAAAGATTATCAGTCTTTATCTCAGTCAGAAGGAGGTCTGTGTGATTAAACCCATAGTCAGTGACAGTGGCCTTGGATTTAAAAAACAAAACCAAACAAAAAAAAAACCCAAAACAAAAACTAGTCATAAACTGCCAGCAGCTCATATGCTGGTATAAGATATACTGCAAATATTTTCATAACACAGAAGAGGAGAAAATTGTGATATCATGAACAGGAATGTGAAAACAACCTTTTCTAAGTAACTAGCAGGTAAGTTTATTCTTTTGATTCTTTTTTCATGTTGATATATTTCTTGTTAAGGATAGGTAACTTACATGGCAGGAGTTACGAAATCACATCTTTTCAGGAGCTGTGCATTCTTTCTTCCTTTCAAATTGGTTTGGATTTTTCCTTTGTCGGGGCCATTTTTTAAATGCAATTGATTTTTGTAAAGGTGCATGTAAAATAACTTAATGCTAAAACTTGTCAGAATTTGTGTACCTCTATATTGGTTAACTGAGGTATACTATTACAGATTATTTTGGTAAAGGATTCTGTTTGCGTCCCAAAATAAATAGGTGGTGAATTTGATTTGGAGTAATTTGTGCTCTCTCACACACCTCCATGAATACAGCTTTTTTTTTTTTTTTTTAAGATAAAGGAATTCAGAAATAAGTGCCAACAAAATGTTGAGACTGAAAGTGTTAAGACAATTACTTTGCTGATGGTATGCACACTAAAAATAATGGATCCATGACGTTTTTGGCTTCATAATCTAATTTGACTGGAATTTATCTATGTTTTCTAATAGTTAAATTGTGGCAAATATCGAAGGATCCCACAGGCAGAATTTCTGGCTTCACTAGTTGAGACCTGGAGATGATCTTACTCGTACTAAGAAAGCTAAGGATGTCAAAAAAGAACTGTGGGCTTGAAAGTCTTAATAATACAGAGATGTGGAATTTAATGTATATGTATTGGAATGTCATTGTATTTGAACAATTAAAAGGGGCATTCAGCAGTCTCTGTCAGTGGGACCTATAGACTTACTAACAGATTTCAGTGCAGAACTAATTGGGATTATAACTGTGGTGCTGTTTAGATTAAGAGCCTGCTAATATCCCCTCTGTAACCGAGTTCTCTCTCCATTAGTTAGGCTTCTCTGTAAGCTGTGGTCAGATCGACCTTTCTTTTGCTGGACACGCCTGAATAAGCAGCTTTCCTCCTTCTCCCTCCCTATCTCTACATTTTTTTTTTTATTTTTTGTTTCTCTCCAAATGTCTCTCCTAAGTTGACTGTGCTGTTTTCTTATGAAACACATTGAGGAACTGACCTGGGTCAAATTTAGTTAGCAGAAAAGAGGAGGTGTGGTTTTGTCTGTGTGAACCCTGATGGTTTCTCTGACACTGTTTCTGTGCAGTTGCCAGTTCATAATTACAGAGGAGTTGAGGGGATGAGGTGCTAAAGCTGCAAGAGGTGTAGGAGCTGCTTAATCAAGTACTGTCACCAAGAGCAGTGCTCCTGAATGAACAGTCTTACCGAGTCTGAAGCTTTCTGTATCTTCTGTGAATGTGACTTCTTGTCTGCCAGCACCACCAAGCTCAGAGAGGATGCTGATGAACTCAACTGGAGTGTTCCTTCCCTATGCCCTTGCAGTGCCTTCCCTACGTGGGACAGATGAGGTTCCCTCCAGTTACCAGAGAGGGAATTAATGAAGCTTTTATATGCAGCATGAAGTTACAGGGTGTCTCTCTGAGAAGATTTTTCATCATGCTGAAGTGCTAGTATGGAGAGCTTCTGCCCAAAATAAGCTAAGCTAGTTTAAGAGAATTTAAGAAGCATGGAGAACAACTTAAGTGAAGACTCTCTTAGATACTTTGAAAATTCTGCCTATAAGTGCATGAAATTATCTTCTAAATTCTTTGAATCATTAAAAACTTTATTTGAAGGTCAGAATTGCTAATGCCCATGTAAGTTAGCTGGACTTTCACATAACTTAGGAGTTTCTAATATTTTTTTTTATTTATGATTTTATTTTTAGAGAGCAGCAGTCTGCTATATCTGTGATCTACAATGAATGCCAAATCTGCAATCAGCAAAGAAATTTTTGCCCCACATGATGAAAGGATGCTGGGAGCTGTCCAAGTGAAAAGAAGAACAAAAAAAAAGATTCCTTTCCTAGCTACTGGGGGTCAGGGTGAATATTTAACATACATCTGCCTGTCAGGTAAGATTAATGTTTTTGACATGCAGTTACCTGTTTTGGTTTATCTTTGATTAACTGATTAGATGTTGTCTGTAGCCATAAGGAGCTGGGTGACTCAAATGTTAGTAATGTAACCAGAGAATTATGGCGCTTATTTCTTTAATCTTGAGAAACCACATGCTCAAGGCTATTAATGTTTATACCATATAATAAATTGAACAGGTGGTTTCATTGTTTAAAAAAAAAAAATGGGTGTTCTCTCACAGCATAGCTGCAGAGTATGAACAAATAGAATATTTGGTAGCAGTCTTTGCTTATTGAGGTTAAGATGTTTCTTGGAGGGATGAACTTTACAATGTATTTCCTTTTAATGCCCTGAAATTTTTTGTTTGAAGCAAATATGCTTTCCTCTGCTTTTCATATTTGCTGCTGTGTTACCAGCTCATTGGGTACTTAGATATACTACTTTCAGCCAGAATATTTTCAGTTCATTGAACAGAACAGCGGTGCTATGTGAAAATCACCTGACTTTAAAAGGGATGAAGATGAAAATATTTGGATTGAAAGAAGAAAAGGATGTGTAAAGACATGTTTTGTGAGAGGTCACGGGGAACAGGGAGAAATGATCTATTCATTGCTGATGTGTTCAGATGAAATTAATTTGAGTTTCTCCAAGGTCAAACCAGCGCTCGTGAGAGTCTGGATTTCAGGAACAGGATAGGTAGTAGCTGTACGATGTTTTGCTTTATATTTTCACCCTTTCTAATAAAAGTAAAGGTCTAATTTTTTTTTAAAGTGTATAAATTAAACTCATTGAGTAGGTAACTTGTGGTTAACTACGGTATCGTAGGTTTTTGGCTGGCTTTTTTTTATGCTTTGAGTACTTTCTGGTCATTGTAGTGACATTTACCTTAATTAAGATTAGGTCTCAAGGCAGCTGGAAAGCAGTTTGTGATCCTGATTTGCTTGTAGTTTACACCTGTTTTACAACTTAGAGTGGAATTCAGTTGCCTGGAAGTAGGCATTCAGTACACTTTTAGGTTTCTTGCTCTTCTTCCAGGTAGCTCTCTAGAAAGGCAGAAATCCCTTGTAGTTTCTGTCTGCCAACTGAGTGTGTGTGAATATCTTTGGTATCCTACGGTGATTTAGTCACTTAGGTTTTTAGGCATATCAGTTGGTCCCTTTGAGTGTGTGCGTCTTACTGGAAGTTAAACTAGTGGTCAGAGGAAGAATCATAGAATAGTTTTGAGTTGGAAGGGACCTTTAAACCAACCCCCTTGCAATAAGCAGGGACATCTTCAACTAGATCAGGTTGCTCAGAGCCCCGTCCAACCTGACCTTGAATGTTTCCAGGGATGGAGCATCTACCACGTCTCTGGGCAACCTGTTCCAGTGTTTCACCACCCTCAGCGTAAAAAATTTCTTCCTTGTATCTAGTCTGAATCTACCCCCCTTTAGTTTAAAGCTGTTCCCCCTTGTCCTGTTGCAACAGGTCCTGCTAAAAGGTTTGCCACCATCTGTTTTATAAGCCCCCTTTAAGTACTGATAGGATGCAGTGGATGCAATGTTTCCCTTTTTCCAGTCACCTGACTGCCATGACTTTTCAGATATGGAGAGTAGCTTGGCAACTACATCAGCCAATACCCTCAGGACTCTGGGATGCATCTCATCAGGTCCCTTGCATTTATATATGTTCAGGTTCCTCAGGTGGTCACAAACCTGATCTTCTGTTACAATGGGAGGGACTTTGCTCCCCCAGTCCCTGTCTTGTGGTCTATCTACTAGAGAGGTATGGGAAGAGAGGTTGCCAGTGAAGACTGAGGCAAAAGTGTTGTTGCATACCTCCGCCTTCTCCTCATTCGTTGTTACCAGTTCGCTACTCATGTTTATTGGGGGGGTACACTTTCTTCGACCTTTCTTTTCTGACTGAGTATTCTGGATTGCCTGCAGCTCACCGTGCTACTTTTCCAGCAGACGTCGGGGTGGTTGAAGTACCCCAGCAGGATGAGAGCCTGTGAGCGCAATGCCTCCTGTAGCTGGAGTAAGAAGGCTTCGTAAATAGGCTTCCCTTGATCGGGCAGCCTGTAGTAAACAACCAGAAGGTTCCCTTTGTTGCCTTGGTCTCTAATTCTTACCCATAAGCTTTCAACCTGCTTGTGGCTATTCTTCAGAGACAGCTTTTCACAATTTATCCATTTCTTGACATAGAGGGCAATCTCTCCTCCCTTCCTTCCTCACCTGTCCCTTCTGAACAGCCTGTAGCCATTGATGGCCACACTCTAGTCATGGGATTTGTCCCACCAAGTTTCAGTAATGGCAGCTAGGTCATAGCCTTCTAGCAGCACAGTGGCTTCCAATTTCTCCTGTTCGTTGCCCATGCTGCATGCATTGGTGTAGAGGCACTTCAGCTGCACTGTTGGCCATGTCAACTTCTTAGAACACACCTTAATTCCTTTGACGTACTTCACCGGTGTTTCCCTGTTGGCTCCTACTACCTCAGGAGCCCCTGGCTCATCTCTGTAAGACTTCGTGTGCTCCAGTGTACTCAGCACATCTCAGAACAACAGGCTGAGGGTCCTTGCTAGCACCCCGTCAAACCTTGGCGTGTCATCCCACAGCTTGTCATGGGCAAGCCTGATATTATTGTCCCTCCCCCTTCAAGTCTAGTTTAAAGCTCTGTCAATGAGCCCCACTAGCTTGTGAACAAAGATCCTCTTCCTTATTTGAGAAGGGTGAATCCCATCCAATGCCAGCAGGCTTGGTGCCATGTAGACCATCTCATTATCGAAAAACCTGAAATTGTGGTGGTGACATCAGCCACAGAGCCGTGTATTAATAGACTGGGTCCGTCTGTTTCTTCCAATGTTGTTGCCCACAACTGGAAGGATAGAGGAAAAAATTACCTATGCTCCAAATTCCTTTACCAAGGGTCCCAAGGCCCTGAAGCCTCTTTTGATTGCCCTTGGACTATGCATTGCTGCTTCATTGCCACCCACATGGAAGAGCAAGAAGTGCTCTATGAATCTTAGAAGATCACAATTATTTTTGGACTAAATGGAAGACTGTTTTATGGACTCTTTCAAATTTTTTTCCACTGAAAACTATGTTAAAACTTTCAAAACACAGGAAGTAAAACACTGTGACTCTACTACTGGTATAAGACATCACACACATGCACATAAAAGGTACATTTATTGAATGTTATTGAATGAAATGTTATTTGTATGCATGTGTACAAATGCTTATGTTAAAATAGAAGCTGCAGAGTATATGCACACACATACTGAGGACAGTGAGACAAAACAGAAGATTTCTCATTTCCAGCTAAGTGTTCTGCTTGTTATTCTCCCCATATACAGAGCTTCAAGGAACGGTTTAAAAACTGATTTCCTGAGGCTGTTCCCTAGACTTGTGGGATACTCTTTTTGGATGTAAGGATTGCAGGTTTCAATCCTCTCAGGTTGCAGAGGAAACTGAATCTAGGTCTCCCATCTTTTAAAGAAATGTTCAAATCACTAACCTTTTGAAGCAAAGCTCAACTCTTGTTCCTTTAGCAGTTAAATTTTTCAAGTATCAGTCTAATTTTTTTTCTAAGTCATCTAATTTTAAAGAACGATCCTGTTCTAGGGCCGTGCGGTCAGTTTTGGAATACCCACGGGATTGATAACCCACGTTCATGAGGAAAGGTTAGAGGTGTGATCTGTGCTTATAATTTTCTGTAGGCTAACTCTATTCAGTAGATGGATTTTTTTAAATTGCCATTCTGGGGAACCTAGCCCTCCTTCAGCTCCTCCACTCCCATGTTGATGTGTAGCAGCCAACATGGATTTTAAGAGATTGAATAATCTTAGATGCATCTAATGTCTTTCTGCAACAGGATAACATATTACGTGTAAGGAAGAAATGCAGATGTCCTGACTTCAGCAGAGTTTCTCACTGATGACAAGGAGAAGCATTCAGGATCTAAATAAAATTCCTGTATGGTGGGCACTGAAAAGCTGCATAATTACATTGGGAGAGCCCTCATGCATGGCTCACTATTAGTGGGATTTTGCAGGGATCTGAGACCAGTTGTTTTATATACATTTATATTTTATATTATGGAACATACAGTATGATTGGTAATTTCAGTAGACAACGAAGTGACTAGGGAGAGGACTGCCTGGCTGTGTGTGTGTTTGAGGGCAATATTAGAGTTCCAAACAGTCTGAGCAGAAAGGTGATGCAATTCAATAGGGTTAAGTGCAATTAGTTATTTAGTCAGGAGTAATCAATGGCACAAAACTAAGGGGTAGAGAACAACTGTTTCTGCCACTGTGGTTAAAGGAAATTGTGACAAGGATAAACCGTAGGTTTTGCTATTCCTGATGGCTGTGAAGCAATAATGGTTTTAGTTGCAGTAAGAAATTGTGTTACAAATAAAGAAAAACTTTTCCTTTAGTAAGGGTAGGTTAGTGTGGGGATGGCAGTTTAGCTGTGTCCCCAAAAGGTCTAAGATTAACTATATCTTGGGATAACAGAATATACTTGGTGACCTTCCATTTTTCTGTGATTTGGTACAATGAATGAGACACAATGGTGGCTACCTCTGGATTTTAGTTTCCATTTCAAGTGACACCTGGTTTAACACTGAGTGTTGCAACATCTATGTTGGAAACACCTTTATCAGTCTTTGACTCTTGTCCCATTTTTCCCAGGTTTGCTGTGTATCAGGTAAACGTAGTGACTGGAATATCTTGTATTCTTAGTTTCCTTGGACTAATTCAGTTTGGCCTTTGCTAAAAGGAATTTGATAATTTACTGTTCAGAACTGAATTTGTTAGTTGAAAGAATACACGTAGAAACTGATTTGTTAAGGGACTTATAAATGTTTGGAGATATAAAATTTCCTGCCTAGTTGTAGTTTCATTTAAGATAGGATCCAGAAAATTAAACATCAGCCATTGTGATAGCTACTTTTATTTACTGCTCAGTTTGTAACTGACAAATTGCACGATTTGTTATAATTGGAGTTAAATGTTTTCCTTTCTGTGTTGAACTGAAAATACATTATATCATGATTGTTGTCTCTCTGTGTTTTTGTAAGCATGGGTAGAGATGCTGAGCAGGGAGAATGCCCTTAGGCCTCAAAGAGATGGGATAGTGAAGCATTAAAAGAATCAAATATTGAACAGAGCAAGGTGGGAAAGTAAGGGAGATTCTTCCTTAAAATTTGTATTTGAAGTATGTACTGGATTTTTTTTTTATTTGGCAATACTAAATACTGAATTGGTTAGAAGGAAATACTCACTAATGCTCCCAAAAAGGTGTACCTAAAGCCTGTCATCTGAAACTGGAGACAGGTTAAGGTAAGAAAGCTGTAGCAAGACTGCTTGCTGGACCAGTGGAAACTGAGCAGCTGGGTTACCTGCAACCTTCTAGCCTGCTGTAGTGGTTGGGGCTGGCCAAGCTAGACTGGCTAGCAGAGCCAGGAGAGATCTTTTGGGAGTTACTCAGTTGAAGAACAGCAAGAAAGGAGTAGACAGATGGGAAACACAGAGGTGGGGTGGCTGTAGGCAGAACAGAGAAGATGAAAACTGGGATTATTTTTTTTTATGTTAGAAGAGGATTTAACACAGAGAAAAGATAAGAAATTCAGAGCTGAAAGTGGGTATTTATCACCTCCTCCACACTAGCAGACCTAGTGACAGTTACTGGATCAGATCTAAGTTTTAATTTTGTCATCATTGTCTTATATAATTGAAACATAATTTTTTAAAATAGTTCTTAGCCTTATTTAGAATTCTGAATTCAGTATAAAATACTTAAAAGGTCACTTCAGAAATACAGGACACTGGCAATCTCTCCTACTTGCTCGTGCACAGTTCTGTGTGTGTTATTTCCTTTGACACCCTATCATTATGTTTTTTAAGTAACATCTAATATTTAAAAAGGTTTTTAATTTGTTATAGTGCATTGGAAGTGTTCCAGTTTGTACATATGGATGTGGCATTGACCTTTCAGGACTAAAAATCTATTGCAGTTGCAGTGAACTGAATGAACCAGATGGTTCCTTTTGAACCTGAATTCCTGTGTGTCGTAACACTCTTGGCTTAGCTGCACGGCTCTTTCTAGTCCTTCTCCTTGGGTCAATCCCAAAAGGTTGGGATTTGACTGTAAAGCTAAAGTTGTTTAAAACTGGGAGTAGAACATTTTCCCCCTGTGGTTACGACTTTAATAGTGTTATTAACATATTGTCAGTTCAGGGGTTTTTTTGAAAGACTGTACTTTTGCATAAAAGCCAATCAGGAATGGTGCTGGAAAAGCCAAAAGGAAATGCAAACAAATCATAAGAAGTAATGTACAAAAATAAGATGTACATGCAGGGGGAGAGTGTGTTGGGTTTTTCTTTCTTCTTTAAGATTTAACCTTATTGACCATGTCACAGACTTTCAAAAGACAGGCAATAAATAGCTTAGAAAGCTATTTGCAGTTACCCCAGAAGGTTTTGGGGTGTTTTTGCTTCTAAGCATACAGAGAGACAGAGGCTTGCCTTATTAGCTTAAGTAGTTCTGTGAATATCCTCATTTGTGCTCTTACAGCACACTTACTTCGGCAGGTATATATCTAACTACACCACTCGGTTACACTTCCAACATAAGCTTTGTATTCTGTTTTTTGCCCCTAGAGCCAATGGTGCCGTGAAGTTGTTTTTCCAAATATGAATTTGTTGTTCCTCCCATACTGGCTGCTCATGGAATAGAATATTACCCAGGAATGACCTATATCTCTTGCTCCTTTGAAGGTCACTTGATGTGGCTGCCAGAAATTGGCCGTAATTTCACGGGGAGTTCAAGGGCAGGTGAAGTGCAGTTGAGTTTTCAGCATGGTAGCTGAACTGAAAACTGGAAAGTAGTGAGAAGGAGCTTCATATCAAAAGAATTCAGTTTTCTCCTAATGTGTTCTCGTTTTCCATTTGAGTTTTGCTACTGTACTGAAGTGACCATCTCTCAATTTATTTTCTGTATTTTCTTGTTGAAGAAAACATCTCATTTTCAGGAGCTTATAGTGCAGAGGATTCTCATGGTTCCTTCTTAGGACATGAGAAACCAAAGTAAACTTCATTTTCCACTGACTTTCCAGGAGAATGCTGTAATCACCTCCCCATAGGGTGTATTGAGGTATTACTGCATATTTGGGGGGGGGGGTGTGTGTGCATTTTCCCTTCTGTTTAAATGTTGTATTAAAGAGTAAGAACGATACTTTAGTGTTCATGGTCAGACATAGGGCATTCGCTTTGAGTCTGACTCACTCAGATGTCAGACTCTCCATTGAATGTTTAATTATTTATGCAAAATAGAACATGATTGACATGAGAGATTCAGTCAGCCCAGAACATGCATACCAAGTGGTGGTCCAGTCTTCTGCAAGCTCTGACGTGGACAGCTGTTTGAAGACAAGTGCAGACCACTTCTGGGGCTTTCCTTAGCCCCATGGACCCAGATTGGCACAGCAGGCTGAACATCTGGGCATAGATTGGTATGTTCAATCAGGGATCAGGGGAAATATTTCTGATACCTGCACTTAACGCAAGGGCTAACTGTTGCAGATGGTGGCTTTAACATAAAGACTCATATTCTGTCCGTCAGAGAAGAGGGTTGTTAAGTATTCCTATATGCTTCCGGATGAGTTCCTTGAGTACTAACCATCGGTATAAAAAGTGTGGCTGCTGTCACCAGTCCTCTGCCTAACACTTTTGCATTTTATCTGAAAATACCTGATAACTTTCTGATGGCCAATGGAGAAACTGTTCCAGAATTCAGTGGGCAGGACTCTGCAATGCAGAAAATGTACAAAATAAATGTACTATTCCTTCTTTATTGGCTTTTTTAATGTCAAAGCACAGACACATTGAAGACTTTCTTCGATTGGCTACTGATCCTTCTAAAACCTTCTCATTGTGCAGAGTCAGTGCCTGCTTTTGCTTCCAATTAATCAGAGATCTACCCTACACAGATTTTGTGCAAATTTTGCGTTCATGTTGACTAGGTCAAAGTGATACAATTTGCTAGTGTGGGTAAAGTTAAATTGATGTAACATTCTATGGTTTCCACACACATGTAGTTAGGTTTGAGTTTAATGGCAACTTCTTTGTGTTTATTCCTGGACTTGCGTGGGCTGATTCCTTAGGCTGCCTTCCTAGTGCCCACACCAATGTTCATGTGTCTATATAATGAGCTGACTATAGAAGCTCACTGGAGTTTTTTACCAGTGCTCATGCAACTGAACTGGTGCAAATGTGTGAGCAAGAATCTCTGGCCAGGAGAAACACAACAACTTCAGTTGACTTTCGCTCATATGAAACTAGTAAGACTAACATGACAGTTATAAAAAATAAAGTACAGTGATGACGATGCTATGAGGAAAAACTTCTCTCTTTTTCTTTTTTTTTTTTCCTCAATAAGAGTAGCAAGTCATTGGTATAAGCTAGCTTTCAGAAGTTGTGTAGTATGTCATTGAAGACCTTTGGGAAGAAACTGGAAGTGTGTCAGGAATGGCATTAAAGGTCACTGGTTTTGCCTTTAGGATAAGAAGATGCTTTGAGAGATCACTTGGGTTTACTTCTAGATAGATTTTTTTTTTTTAAATACATTATTACATAGATTGATTTTTTCAGAGTAGCTTCAGCACAGAGTAAAAAAATCAAGAATGTTACTATTTTCTGATGAATAAGCTGCTGATTATTTTTTTCCCCATTCTACTGCTGGATACCTTTTGATATGCTTAGATATAAGTGTGGTGCATATACCTGTGTAAAATGTAATCATACTAAATCCTTTTATTTTTATTCAATCTTCATACAGCAATTGTTTTACCACCAGAAAGTGAGTAAATATACACAAGTGTTGTCAGCCTTTATATGCCATTTCATATATGCTGTATCTTATTTCCACATTTCCCTTTTTTTGTTTGTATTTTCAGAATAGAAAAATCTGGGAAACAATTTTCTGGGTGTGTACAGCACACCGTCTGTATAATACTTAGTTGATAATGGGAGCTTGTAGAAGACTTTTGAAGACTTGGTTTTAGTCCTTCTAGCTATGGTTCAATCTTGAAAAATCAGCTTTCCTCATCTGGGGAAATACTTCATTCACTGAAGAAGCTTTCCAGGAAACAAACTGAAATATGTAAGCTCTTCAGTGAAATTTAAGAGCATGTGTGAGAATTCCTTAAAGTGAGTCAGGAGGCTGTGGCAAACATTAAAAAGGGTCAAGAACTGTGTCCTTTTCAATATGTATGTTTTTGCCTTGAAACTCATTCCACTTTCTTCTTTGCTTTGCTCCATTAATTTAGAAAAAAAATAGTTGATCATTCCAATGCTTATCTGTTCTACTTCTGAATGAGAGAATGCCTTCTTGGGATTGTGTACATGGCAAATTACTCTGTTTTCTTTACCACTGAGTGTGTTTTAGGCTGGTGCTTATATTTGTTGCTTAGCAAAGTAATTTCCAGTGATGATATCAAATTCAAAAATTTCATTAAATGCTATGCAAAAAAACCCCTGTGCTTACTGACTGTAAGGATTACTATAAAGGCAATTTCTCCATAACGTAAATTCTCAATTGGAAAACATGTTTACATCATCAAATATGCAAGAATGATTATGGCCTTTCATGGATGGATACATTTTTCCCCTTATTAACATTGCTTCAGAAGACAGTCTGAATGGAGTTAAAATCCTTCCTAAAAGCGATAGGATTGAAGCAAATAGCACCCCTTCTAGTCTTCAGCACCCCTACCTTGTCTTTACTAGGGTTTCTTTTAACCTTGATTAACCATCATAGGAGTTTGGAGGGATTCTCTGATGTTCACTCTGCCTTTACTTCTCCTTTTGAAATAGATACCTAAAAAAATTATCAAAAGCTTTCAGTTAAAACTTTTGAAGTTATTTAAACTTTATTACATTTTTTAAAAAATAAGTAAATAGAAGTTTATGTATCCAGAGGCATAATATTATCATTAGCCTTTCTGTGGAGTGAACTAAGGCCCGTTACAGCCTTGATGTTTTCTGTTCTAAGAGAAATAAAAAATAAATGAAGTCCAAGAGAAGTTTCAGATCTCATCTTCCCTACCATGAGCCTCTAACCATGTATGTGTGTTGCTCTGGATTCAGGTGTTAGCTGTTTCAGGGTTTTTTAAACAACAGTAACATAAATTTTGTACTGTGTTTTGTGACGAAAATGCAATTCCTTTTTTTCATAAGCCAGAACAGGGAAAAAACCAAACAAGCTTCTCTTCCTTCCACTTCTTCAAAGGGTAAAGTTCGTAACCATCACTGTCTCATCTCGGTAATGGCTTCTTTAAGATGATGGTTTAATCATTCAGGTACCTGTAGGGCAAATGAATGTCTAGCTCCTCTTGCTGTTGCTTAATGACCTATATTCACTGCTCTGAATTGACTGTTAAGTTGGGTAAGGGAGAGCACTGATATTTTTTGAATTGTTGCTTAATGTGGTTACATTCATGTAGTGTACTCTGTGTGTCTAAATAAATATATAGCTGAGGATGGTGAAACCCTGGCACAGGTTGCCCAGAGAGGTGGTGGGTGCCCCATCCCTGGAAGCATTCAAGGCCAGGTTGGACGGGGCTCTGAGCAACCTGATCTAGTTGAAGATGTCCCTGCCCCTGGCAGGGGGGTTGGACTAGATGACCTTTAAAGGTCCCTTCCAACCCCAAACTATTGTATGATTCTATATTAAATGTACACATATGAATGAAGTTTCCATCTACTCTTACCTGCTAACCTTAGGGCTTGTACAAACTGTGGAAGCAGTTGTTTTCAGTAACGCTGGTTGATTGTAACTGGCTATGCTCAGACATATCTCCTCTTGTGGCTTGGAAAACTGGCAGCTTACAAGGGTAACGATTGTCTCAGAAACAGCTTCCCTGTTGCATCACAGCTCAGTGAATTTGCCATGATGTTGATGTTTTTTGGTGCAGTGCTCATATTAAATTGTCAAAATATAAATGCCTTCATCTACTTGTAATAAGTGATTGTGATACTGAATGCAGTTCTTAACTAAGCCTCTTTTCCCTTCTTTATCAGACCATGTTCTGTCTTTGTTAGGTATTTCTGATATTTGAACTCCATGGTTCTCATGGAGTTTTAGAAGTCCAAATATCACTCACTCTTAATGATAATAAATGCCAAATTCCATCTTATAAAGTGAATTTAAAAATCTGAAGTCATGTAGGGGTCTTTGGAAAACTTTCCTGGTGATCAAATCATGTAAGTGAAAAACTGGTGGCTTTTGGGTGGGAACAGATTAACCGTCTGTTCTTCATTATTGATCTTTCTGTATTTACTTAAAATAGAAGAGGGGAAATGATGAACTACTTTCGTGGGTAGGCTATGTTTATTGATCGTATTCAGGATAATACCCTTAATATATGTTGATGCTCTGATCCCTCCTGACTCTGAGTTGTTCAACTTAATGTAACCAGTACTTTTTCACAAGAATCTTGTGTGGGAGGGAATCTTGTTATAGCAAAGCTACAGAATTGCGTATTTGAAAGCATCTAGTCTAAGATTAGTGTGTTGGGGTTTTTTTCTTTTCTTCTTAAAGTGGCGAAAGAATGTAGGTGTGCTCCCGTGCATCCCCCCAATGCACTATTTGATCTAATTTGCATGCAGGAGATATTTTCTAAATTGCAAGCTGAAGGTGTGCAGTTATGTGTCTGCTGTTTAGCTCTTTTTTCTTTTGCTTTTTTTTTTTTCAGAATAGAATTGTAGCAGATTGATAAAGCTTAACAGTTAACTATTGTGCATCACTTTAAGTTTTATAAAATGATGTGTCGATCCAGGAAACTTATGTTACTAATGTTGCCTTCAGTTTTATTCAGAATTGAGGTTTTGGAATTGCTTTTCCCTCCACCTCATGCATATATGGACTCCTTGGAAAGATTTCTAAAATCCCAAATGAGATTATCTTGGAAGAATAAGAAAGGAAAAAACATGAGCAAAACAAAACCATAGAAAACGTGATTGGAAAAGTGAAGCATCAGATCTGTTTATTTAGTCAGATGTAATTTTGCAGTAGTCAAAAGGGATAGGTTTAATATTCATAAATATGAAGCCTGTATTGATGCAGTAAGTTTTTATGCATAAAACAAGTTAGTTGCAAAAGTGTATGTTGGAAGTTGTACACTGGAAGCTGTATGTTGCCCCATTCATCATAAAGGAAGCTTGACGAAGTTATTCTTAGTTGGAATTTGTAGCCTTTTCCATGGAGGCATCCAAAAACTACTGCGAAGGCTTACGCAAAGTAGTTAGGTTGCAGACTTCCTTTCTCCGCCTCCATGTTCAGAAGAGGATGGTGGCTCTGAAGTGCTTTATCCGTTCATTGGAATTACTTGTGCCGGGTAGATTTGTATTCCTCAAGAGCTGGCAGTAACTTCCTTCAGTGAGTGCAGCATATTTCACTGCAGTGTTTTGCCCAGAACATGGCAGATGCTTGCATCAAGCTTAATGCCAGGTTAAAATGTTTGAATGTCATGCTGTCTTTGGAAGCAGTTTGTTTGTTCTTTGTCCAAGTCCGGCTTTTGGCAGGGCTTGGTGCTATCTTATATGTGATAAAAATGCAGAGGAAGTAAGGATGCACTAAACAATATCATGGTATCTATTCCTTCAAGTTTAAGTATAGCAACCGTGCACATAAGACCTGCATGAGTATCCTCTAATTGCTAGCTTTGGAGTAAACCATTTTCATTGTACCATGACAATTAAAACTGGTGTGTTTTGCTTTGAGGTAGGGTTCATTTTGAACAGTTTTCCTAGTTTTCATGGTGCATGGTATTTATAATACCCTGACTCACTGCTTTACGAATTGTTGAACTTGAATCATACTGGGCAGAAAACATCTGGATTGTTCCCTTGCAGTTGCACTTGTAACTCTGCTCTTAGTAGCTGTATCAACTTGTAAAGAAACTCAGAAGTTTTCTTCCTGCCTGACCAGTGGTTGGTGTATTACAGACTCTTTTAGTAGATAAACATCAGATTAAAATCTTATCCTTTTATGATACTGCAAGCTGTAGGAGTCAGATCCTGTAAGTTTTCATCATACTTCTGACCTTTGAAGACTGTACTATCAAATAATTTTCAGTGCAAAACAGCACTTAAGAAGTACTTAACAAAGGAATTGCTAAGCCAATTAGAATATATCATCAAGCTTCTCTATCATTAGGTAAATTTTATTGTTGCCGCAACAAAGATGATGAATAATGCAGTCCTGATCTCTAAATATTTTCTGTTTGTGATTGTAATCTATAAATAATCTTTTTAAAGCGAGTTAAATAGAAAAAGAACAGATCAGAACTGATGCCTGATCTTTTGCTGTTTTGCCTGTATCCCCCAGTTTATCCAAACTGCTGCCACAGGAGCTCAGATACTAATCAAGTAGCATGCCACCTATAAAATACACTAGGGGGGGAATTTTGAACTAATTCTGTCCAATTCTCCCTCACTGGTGTAATATATGAACATTTCTAGCTGTAGCAATAGAAACAAGGTCATGGTCTCGCACATGCATGTATATATGCTACCACAAACAATTGTTCTGCATTTACAGCAGGCAGTGTTTTTCCTCCAGCCTACTTATATTAAGATTTTTATGTAACTTGGTTTTTGTAGTCTGATTATGCATATCCTAACAAGAAGGAAAAAACAACATTTGAAGGGTGGGGAGGCTGAGAGAATATAAACTATGCAAAGTTTTGTTGGCCTTGTATCAGGGAGGAGCCTATCCGTTTGTCCAAGTTAAAACAATCTCTAGTAACTGTTTAGCTGGAACAACTTCTTAGAGAAAGTCTGGCACACCGTGTCAGCTGTTTTTTTGCTGTGTTCGTTAGAGCTTTTTTGCTGTGTTCATTAGAGCTCAGCAGCACACAGTAACTTTCGGTAGCGTCAGGGAATGATGGAGTTAAAACCCTACTGCAGCTCAAATTCCTTAACATTAGTGTTTTGAAGAAAACTTCTTTTAGGTGAAATTTTTAGGGGGTGGATCTGAGATAGCTTTTTAATATTGTGGAACATACGCGTCAGACAGTGAAGTTTCTTAGGTACTTTTATCCCCTAAATCTAGATGGCTATTAGAAAATTGCTTTAGGCATCTAATTGTCCTTCCATATTCTCTCCTCAGACATGTCTTCAGAGGACAGGCTCAGCTGGAAGGGAAGCTGCAACATAAACTTCTTGCTGGATGAAATAACTAGTAAATGCTTTTCATGGATAATATGATATCAGGCCCTGCTGTGTTAGTTTTCTTAAATCTCTGCCTCTTGTCACTCTGTGTGACACACAGTAGTGATGGCAAGAGCAGTTTTCTGTGACTAGATCAATGAATTGGAAGAGAACAGAACTGTTGAAAGAATATTCTCTTGCTAAAAGCAAGAGAATCATTTACAGAAAGCATTCAAAACATTTGCACAAAGTATGCTTTTCCTGAGTGAGGTGAAAATTGAAAGCTTAAATAAACAAAAACTTTCAACCTGCAGTCATTATGTTTGTTCACCTGCATTAATGACAGATGCCGAAAGAAATCTTGGCAGTTCAAATGTCTGGGAATATCTAAAGTTGTCTAAAACACTATCTGATAAGATTTTTGGCAGCTGAAATTTGTTAAATTTACTTAAAAGGAAAACAACAAGAGCTAGGTAGAGAACTTTTACAAAAGTTCTGGAATAATTTGTGTTCTGTTTTATTTTTGTATTCAGATATCACAGTCTCTTTTAAGAATAGCTTTCTTAAGTTTAGCCCACATAAATTTAGCATACAAATACACACAAACCATCCTTCAGCTGTACCATCTGCCTGAGGGAATGCTGTTTTTTTTATCCAATGTTCATTCTGTAATGGAAGGTAGTAGGGAAGCGAAAGAAGAAAAATTGTCCTCAACTATGGAGAACATAAAATTGGAAAGGACTTGGAGGGATACTTTGAAATTTGTCAGGAATTGGGAAAAGGGATGGCTTGTACTGTGGTATTTGAAAGATTCTAAAGGGATAGACCACTGTGTGTGTTGAATGATAAAGCCATGAAGTATCCATGTTTTATTCAGTTGGACTCCCAAATAAATTCTTTTTTTTTTTTTTGGTAGATTTAAATTTTAAAGGAATTTTCCTGTCATGTCCTGTTCTCCTTCCCCCCTCCCCCCCATAAAAGTAAGTAAGCTTGCTTTTGGATGTGTCAGCTTCTTGAAGTATTGATCTGTGTTTGTAGCAGATTGTATAAAGCAATAAGTATCAGTTTTAACCAAAGGTGAGGTTGGTTGGTTTGTTTTCTAGCTAGAAATTGATGTAGCCTAAATAAAACATTTTTGTGCTAATGTCAGGTAACTTTTTTTCTTGGCCAGGGAGAATGGTCAGGAGGGGAAGAGCAGAATGGAAAGAATGAATGTGTGCGACTACACAAGCTGGTAGAACTACAGACTTCTCTTGACTCTAATGATGTATTGCAGCGTGATGTTGCCATTTTGCAAGGCAGGTCTTTCAATCCATACTGAGATGCTGTGAGGACTGAAGCACTTTATCATTAGCTTCCAGTGGTAGTGGGGTTTTTGTGATCCACGTGATGAGAAATAATATAGATTCATTAAAGACTCTAATTGCCTTATAAATATGACAAAAATGTCTTTTTGTTTAGTCATATTTCAGTCCTTATGTTACAATAATCATAGAACGGCAGAACAGCCCAGGTTGGAAGGCACCTTGAAAGATCATCTGGTCCAACCTTTACTCATTTAAGAGTGTATTCAAAAAAATAGTGTGTAGTAAGACAGTGCTATCATTCAGGCAATCTGCTAGAATTATTCAGAGCAGCAGTCTAAATAGTAGAATTATTGTCAAGAATTGTATTAACCATTCATTTAGATATATAGCACAATCTGAAAGACCTGAGTAATCAGAGGTGTGCTATTGCTTTATATCACTTTGGACTCAAAATCTAATGACGTGGAGAAAATTTCATGAGGTATTTGTGACTTTCTACAGCTCTCCTTTTCCTAATGTAAGCATTTACCCATAACCTATGGTTTCAGACTGTTTCAGCTCCGTCTTGGTCATTTTCTTAATGGATTTCATAAAGACTGTTCTCATCTCTCTGCTTACTGTGGACCCGTTCAAACATTAATTCTTTCCATTTGCTCCTATCTCTTTTTAAAAAAAAAAAACACTACATGATTTAGGGGAATCAACTTGGTTTCATGATGTCTTTCCTCTTTTTGCATATCTAAAATGCCTTGAAAGGCTGGAAAAATGTCTGAAATGCCCTTTTTCTGTAAATAGCTCCTATTTCAAACTAACTAACCTATTGTGGACAGCTTCTTTTAGTCTTATTTGTGGGAAACTTTAGCAAGGTTTCTACTTACTACTTCTACTTTTAAAATACTCCTTTTTCTTTATGGTTAGTTAATTGGATTCTTTCTGTGGCCATTTGTGTTGCCTTTTTCTATCTCAACTGCTTTCTGTCAGCTGATTGTCTCTGTGATTCTTTTAGGCTGCAACACCTTCCTGGAGAAATTTTTGTCACTAAACATAGTTCCTTCACTTCAAGTTAATTTTCGTTTTAATTTTGCGCACTTCCTTCCTGAATGTGAATATTCACTAGTAACAAGCCATTGTCATCTTGCCGCTATTTCTGCTTAACTCAATTTCCAGCTGTTCAGTTCTACATGAGAATCTACCCTTTTTTTTAAACAAATAAAACATAACACTATTCTTCCTCTGTCAACCATGGCTTATGCCAACCTCTTTCATTCCTAACACAGACTAGTAATGTTGCTGATTGTCTTTTAACCTCATGTGATTATCTCATCCCCTTTTACCTTCTTGCTTTTCTTAAGCAGTCTGCTCTTCTGACTTTTCCATATTACAGTCAAGCTCTTTAATTTTCAATATCTCATCTGCTCTGTTGGACCATATTTTGGTTTGCTTTGCTTTGTTTTTCTCTTTCCTTTTGTTTCTAGAATCCTGCTGCAGCTGTAAGCCCAGGCTTCCGCTATGCTATTTCCGTGAAAATTTGATAGCCTATCACTTGGCTTCATTCCCTGCTCAGGAGGAATCATTTGGAGTGCAAAATTCCTATTTCTTATTCTCCTCGCACTCTTTGCCTTCAGCCAAATGGGATGTTTGCTGTTCCTGTTGGGTTTTGTGAACTCTGTGCTCTGTTAGTGAGGTCTATTGGGAGATCAAAAGGTATCATTCAGCTGATTTGTGTAATATTTGATTAAAGCAGTCCTAGCACTTGCTTGTCAGCTCTGTACAGGGGGTCGCATAGCAGAAGGGCAGGGAAATTGTTCCTGAAAAATGGTTTGGGTTTTTTTGGCCACAGAGCCTGGTTTTAAAACCATATGGAAAATCAAGAAGTGCACAGAATAGCAAAGAAACAAGGTGTATTAGAGCAGCCTTGTAGATCTATATTTTTGGCTGTGAATGAGTGGTCATTAGGACACGTTTGTGGGGATGGATCATTGGAAACAGCTGTGTTGCATTCTCTTAAGTGTTTGGGATTCAGCTATGAACTTCTGCTTTAGCTAGTTGTGCTCTGGCTTCCTTTTCACTTAAAGCATATTACTCCTTCCCTCTAGGAGAACTTTTTGGCCTCACTGTTGTTCGTGCTTCATTCTCTTTTGCATATTAATCTCAACAGAAAGAGAATTTACAGCTTCACCTCTTTTTTACACAGTGTTCTCCATAAATACTACCATGTATATGTATAAAAAGTAGTATATTACATTTTCCATGTGTCGAGGCTTCAGTGAACAACAAAGGAGAGAGGAATACAAATTGATCTCTCTTTCAATACATCCATCCTCATATGTTTTAAAATCAGCTTTAGACCTAGTTCCTCTATTTGTTGTAAGTTGTCTCACAGCATTTCTTGCAAAAGAGTGCGGATAAAAATTGAGTAATATGATGACTTAATTTTTTTCTTTTTCATAAAATGCTTTATCTCTGATAGTGTGACATGTTAATAACACAGTTTGTGAAATATCTGTATGCATATAGAATCTAGAATAAAAGAAATGCAAATTCTTTGAGCCTTGAAGTGCTGCCTAAGCAGACAATTTCTCTTAAATCATAACAGGAATGCATCAATTTGAGGGCTGATTTTAAAATTATTTTCCTAAGTATAGAAATGGTTTTGAAAGGATGGATTTTGTTTCATTTTCAGCATAATACAAATATCTCAAGAATGGGGTGGAATTGATATTCAATAAATTCTGGAAACTTAATATAATATATGCATATGCAACTTTGTCAAGCTGTGTCTTGACTATCTGCTTCTATCTGTCAAAGCAATCTGACTCAGAGTAGACATAGAATTTCCTAGAATAGGAATAACTTGACTGACATGTCCTTTATTTTAAGATGTTATTTTTACTGAACCAGTAGTTTCATAATCTAATTATCAATATTCTTGAAACAAAGGCAGTTACCGCCAAGTTGCTAAGAGACTATAGGCTTGCACAGGGGGTCATAACTGTAAGGAAAAGAGGTAGACTGCCCACTTCTAATGTTTCTAGTATAAAACTAAAAATTCTTGTCTAACTTTTCAGATTTATTCTTTGACACTGATGTGGCTGCAACTTGTATAGAAATTAGTTTTGTCCTACTGGATAGCGAGTACCAAAAGGTGTATTAGAAGAACCCTTGAATCGTAATGTAGCTGATTGCAGGATTACCTGTCCACAAGGAATGCTATTTCCTTATTACCTGAAACGTTGGCTAGTGCTTTGTTTCTTTTTTTTTTAAAGCAAATGGAAGCAGGATCTTTATGAGGTACAGATGAAAGGGAGTCTCAGGGGACAACTGATGCCATACTGTGCCAGCTGTGCGCAGTACGGTGTGCAGCCTCCATCATGAGAAGGGTGCAGCTGTGCAACTGCTCTGCTCGCATCCACTGTGTGGCCAGATCTTTAACTGCAATATCACCAGCCGCAGGAGAGTGAGGCTCAGAACCTCTGGGGCATATTTTCATAGATTTTGTATTTTAGCTAATGGTATTCATAGTTATTTCATTGAAACTGAATCTGGATTAAGGGGGTAGCAGGCATAAATTAAAATGCGCCACAAAAGAAAATCATTCACTGGGAATGATCATGGCTGAGGAATGTCCAAAATGTGATTGAGCGAGGCGTCAAGATACTATTTCTGGATATTTCAAATACCATAAGGGTCTGCAGGATTTTCTTCACTGCTATAATACAGTATGAAAAGAACAAATGATAGAAGTGATGAATTAGCTTGCATTCCCTTTGGTGTTGACCGTAATGAATTGAACAAGCAGACTGAGGCAGGTAAAAGGAGATTGATTTACTAAACTGATGTATGTCAATACATGCAAACCCTGTGTTGATAGGATCTAGAATCTGGAAGGGTTCATAATACTTGATCAGTAAAAGGTGATTCTTATGGACATCTCTAAAAAATTCGGTGTACTTCGAAAGCAAATGCTGAGTGATAAAATGTGTGTTATCCCTTCCCACCTGTGCACCTTTGGGATTGCTTTGTTGCTCTGAAATGCAGAGAATGTTCTAAAATAGCTTGTTGCCTTCCCCCTATCTTTTGTGTTGTACCAGTAAGTGCTTTATGTGTAGTTGGTAACGGTATTGATAACTTCTAAAGAATTTAATGTTGTTTTCCAGGTTCAGTGTGTTAGTTGTTTGAGATGCACTGTCCAAGGAGGTTGGTGAGGTGTCAGGAAGCATAACCCAGGCAAGCGGGGATGGAGATAGAGAAAAGAGCTATAGTTCCATCTGTAGCCAGTGTATCCTGCTGACAGTACAGCTGATCTATAAAATTAGGTGGATACTACCATATCCAGCTCAACCAAGTCTTATTTTATTTTATGTGTGATATACAGTGTCTGCATTTGTTCAGAACGTCATTAAAGTTATTACACGGTTGGTTAGGTGTCTGTTGTGCCCGACCTGCTGTTGGATTGTGTTTGTGGAACAGTAATAACCAAGTTCACACTTATTAGGTGGGGTTGTTTCTAGATAAGACATTTGTATGTATTGTTCTAGGAAACTTTGACCTCTTATTTATATGAATGTTTTGATGCACTCCAGGAGAACAGAAGTTTACATTTTCCCAGCAGTAATTCCTAGTCCCAAGAATACTGGACCACTACTGCACCCAAATACTTGGTTATTCAGTGTACTCTGACATACTGTCTGGAAAATCTTCCTTTGAAGACTGAAAGGTGGTTATCCTGTAAAGTCCTGCTATTCAGATTCCTATTTGACTATAATTTCAGAACTGTTTACTTTCAGTCAAGGATTATATATAAACACTAAAAAAACAAACCCCAAGCCCTAAATCCTGTTATCTGGAACCTCCATCTATGATAACGAACAATACTGTATCTGTGGTCCCATAATGTTAAATCATTCATGATCTCATGTAGTCTGTAACGTCAGTCTACAGATTAGCATTGTTTATCATAATGCAGTAATAAAATTTAATAATTTCCTACTCATGCATTGCTGTATTTTTTAACTCTACAGGGTCGTCCACATGATAATCACTCTTGGCTGTGTCTCGTCTATATTATGTATTTCACAGGATCTCTGCTGGTAACATTTGTGTAAGCTTTCAAGATGCAGCTGCTTCTTACGTTATTAAATCCTTTTCATTATATATTCTTTATAGAAGGATAAATACAAACAGGTTAAATAACAATGGCAAGACAACTTACTGCAGTCTGGGGCTATACAACTGCAATTTGTATAGTATTGTGCAGTACGCTATGTTCAATTTTAAAGTTTGACATCATTAATATACCAAGAGTCCACTATGAATTTGCTGTATAATTTCTAAAATTAAACTTAAGACTGGGATTCCTGTTAAAGCTAACTGATTAGTATACTATATTGGCAAAAGGAAGCCCTCAGAGTGATACTAATCTGAGGACAATGGTGGTAGGTACAGTATGAAATTCTGATTTTAAAATCAACCATTAAATCTAAATATCTTTAATACTGGGTATTAGGATTTATTATTTCTTCATGGAAAATCTTCTAAACAAAAGAGGCACCCCCCTGCAAAACCCTACTTATAATACCGTGTATTTTCTAATCTCTCAAGGTATGACCTTTTCTGAGAATTGCTTGGCACAAAAATTGGTCTGCACTGCATATGTAGAAGACTAAGGAATTACAGGAACTTTAAGTAGATACTGAGATGGTTGATTTTTCTTCAACAGCTAGAAGCCGGGGGGGGGGTGGAAGTAACATAGCCAAGTATCAGTTTGTTTCTACTCCAGGTACTTGAACTAGCTGATGTCATTCCAGGCCATGGGCTTTTGAATTCATGTTTATTTGCTCCATTGAGAGAAGTATATGCAACTCTGATAGCTCTTTATCTTTCTCAGTGAAGGAGTACTTGAGTGAGATTTTTGTGGTATTGAGGAGGACTCCAGGCAATCTTAAGCAGAATTCCTGTGTTTCTACACGGGATTTCCAGAAAAATATGTATGAAAGCTCACGCATTGCAAGTCCTGAAATGTTAGATGAACTGCAAGTGCACAATCAGTGCACACACTGTACAGGTGTTTCTCAGGATCCTGGTATGTTGTTCAGTCTCGTAGTGTCACCTGAGCAACAAATTGTGTGGGAAACCTCATGCAAGTATTCAAAGTTTTCAGCTTATGTTTCAGGAAGACTTCCAGGTGGAAGGAGAGGAGGATGTATCTGAGAAAATCTGAACATAGGGCAGGTCTGTTTCTTAGGTTTGTTTTATTTTCAGCTTTCTGGAAATTGACTTGCTTTATAAACAAAAGTTTGAAATAATAGCGTTGTTTGATAATGTTAAAATAATTGATCGGCAATGGATGACAGATACTTATGTAGAATTTTTTGAAAGCTTATTGTATATTGTGTATTAGGATTTGGGACCAAGTGCAAATCAGGCTGGATTAATGTGTTTTAATTTGATTTTCCAGATTAGAATGCTTTATCTTGTCTTATCCCAATTTGTAATCAAATGCATCTAGTGGATCCCTCTTTCTTCATATGTGAAACACAGCATCTTAAGCAGCTTCATAAAGCCATGTTTTCCCATTCCTATCTGAACAAGAATAATGACCAAGAGAATTTGCCACAGCATTGATATAGGTACATACTGAACTACTTAAGCTTTTTTTAGCTGTAATGATTTGGGTGAGTTTAGTAACATATCCGGTGGTGATTATTGTTCTAATGGTTATAAGGCTTTAATTATCTATTTCATTTTGTAATTGTTTGTAATGAGGCCAAGTCCTAACTGGCAGTGCTGCCATGGGAAGGTGTACTTTAATCCTCTATTGTCAGTGCTTTTATTAAGGAGAGTAGTTTCTGGCTAATCTAGCAGTAAAAGATATATTAGATGTTACACCTGAACAAAAATCACATACTATTTATTTTAACGATAGCACATTGTTGTTATATTGGTGGGTGAGTTGGAAAGTAGATAGGGTCCTAAGGCAATAAGCATTATTCAGCAATTGCATTTATAAAAATAAAGGAATTGAGTTCTTTTAGGAAACGTGCTTGATGATAGCTCCAAACTTGACTATTTGCTGAAATAAATAGTCCCCTCTTTTAATCTTGTATATTAAGCTGTCATAATTTCAGATAAAGTCATTGGGTGAAATATTTAAATGAATTAAATGCTGTAAGATACAGTTCAAGTCATATATACTGGCTTGAAAAGTATAATAGGAAACACAGGTCAAACTGTTTTAAACTAGTCAATAGGGTCTGTTTCCTTCATGTAAGTGAATTACTATGGTTTAATTTTTGACAATTTCATGGCTTAGTTTTCAAGCTGCAGAGTTTTGGTTGTTTTTACTTTTCTTTCTTGAAATACTTTGAACCAAACATTAAATGAACAGGAAGCCCATAGCTTGAACCAGAACTCAGAAAACATAGAAGAAACCCAATCTTTAATCTATCTAGGCTCACCTCTCATGTAGCATAGGTCACAGAATACTGCCCAGCAAATTGAGGTTATATTTTTCTTTTCCTGTGTTCTTTTTCAGCCTGCTCACTTTGCAGTCGGGTCCTTTCTGTGGCTGAAACCCACAGCATGGGACATAGTGAAAGCCAAGGCAATGGGAGGAGGTAGCTGGCAGCAGTACCTGATTTAAGCCGTAGAGGTACCAAGGTTCTAACCATAGTCTGTGCCGTCTCTGCACTGCAGCTCTCGTTTGCTGGTACAAATCCTGAACAAACCAATTCCATGCATTTGTGCAAAGCTGCATTTGAGCTTAGTGAGATCAAGTGAGGTCTTCATAGACAAGTTATACATTTTTTAAAAGTAAAATAAAAATACTGTGTGTAAATAATCAAAACGGGAACAAAGTGAAATTCAGAAGGCCGAGGTATTATGCAAGGGTTTTCCGAAGCAGTAGCTATTACTGTTACCTTAATACTGACTTCAAATGTGCTTTTTATCCAAAGACTAGAACAGTAGTTTGCGTAGCCTCCCCCTGAGTCATGTATACTAGGCTCTGCGTTCAGAGGAAGCTAAGGGGCACAACAGCCCATTACATAAAGGAGATGTTAGCGAGCTGCTCAGCATTCTCAGCCACTGAATGGCAGCTCACAACCCAAATAAGTGTTCCAGCTTGGGTACCCAAGGCTCTCAAAGATGGCTCTTTGTGTCCCATTGTAAAGATGATATCTGTCTTATAGGCATTTATCTCTACCAGATTTATGTGAAATGTATGATTTATTTCCTCAGACTATTGCTCTTTATTTGCCACTGATTGAAGACTTGGTAAGTATCAACATTGTAGATGGTCTCAAGTCTTCATTTTTATATTTATTGCAATGAATTAACTAACTTGATATTATATTTATTGCAAAAGTAGCTGTATAATATCTCCATCCTCATCTTTCTCAGGAGAAACGTTGTTTCTGATTGGCAGTATCAGGTGAGCTGGGGGAGAGCGTATGGCATTATTATTTTTCATGTCACGTTCTAATCCTTGTGAGTATCTCATGGTGGGATAGAAGTAAAGAACTGTTTCCTTCTTAAGCAAAAGCATTGCATCAGATAGCATCCTTTTTCCTGGGTTTTTATGCAAGTATGATGCTGGTGTGTGTGTGTGCGCTCCATGGGTGGGAAAGAAAGCTATGTAGCTTGAAGGTCTTTTGTTACTGCATGGATGACCTTTCTGCAAGGTCTGTTTAAAATGAAATTAATAGCTCTTACGTCTGGATAATTTGACAAACACAGAAGGGTGGAAAAGTTTCTGCCCCTTTTTTAGATCACTCTTTAAATGCCTAATGTGTGTGGGTGATGTAGCTGTGAAACATCACTTGGCTGATGATGCATTTCAGCTCTCCTTAAGAGACATTGATGTGGTTCAATTATTTGCTTTGAAGTAATCTGATCCTAGTTATTTTCTTACAGCCTTGCTGGTCATATTAAATACCTGTTATTCTGGGAATGGTCCGGCCTAACTCAGCACATAAAATACAACTGAATCAGACAACCCTTTAAAATATAATTAAAACCGAGAGGCCTTACTATTCCCATGGTATTGTCTAGTAATCTTTGAGCATTTGTAAACTATTGGGAAGCTGCTTTAACCAGTCTGTTCATCAGTACTGTACTTGCTGTTATGCTTCATGCTGTTGAGTTTGAGTAGGAGAGTGAGACATTAAGATAAAACCCTTCAAATGGGGTAGGGCTGTTCTGTTCCCTTCCCCTGTAATTTTAGTCGTGCATTCTTTCAATCCAAATGCCTTTGTTTTCTTTCCCTGATGTTGTAGTTTCTATAGCTATTCTGGATCACATTCAACTTCTTGTGTTGGCAATCTTTGCAATTATAGCACATTCAGTAAATCTCTGACAAGGCTAAATTGACTTCTGAAGAGCCTTTTGAAGGCCTCATTACCACTAGTTTCTGTCCTGACATGCTAATAGGGACACATCCCTGCACTTCTAGCAGTGCCAAAGAATTAAGTGCTTGAATACCTGTCCCTGTGCAGTATCGATTTTCCAGGATAGTGCTTGTTTCCTTTAGTTTCAAATAGCATATTCTTCACAGCTGTGGTAGAGTAGGTCTGTGGAAACCTGGAACTGGGATGCAGATGTGTTTGCTTAGGAATTGCAAACCATCTGATGCAGCAACTTACTGCTTGTACATAGCTCTCTAGCTGGCAAAAACTTTTTTAGGTTCATAGGTAATCTTGTGGATTTAAGATTCTGGTTCATGTAAGAGCAAACCGTTTCAGTATTCTCAGGCTTGGGAGAAGGACGGAAGGGTGCAGTGGTTGTCTCTTGCCAGTGCCATGGGAGATTTTGCCAGCAAATGTTATAAACATTTGTTTACAACTACTAACTACTACTGTTGCAGTAGTTAGGCAGGTCAGATGATAGGTGCTAATTCCTGTATCCCAGTGATTCCCAGATACTCTGATGCCCCATTTATCGTTTCATGAACAAGAGTTCTGAAAGAAAAGTTGTTGCTTCTTGAAAAGTCAGTGGCAGAAAAAGTGCCAGGCAGGGGAGAACTCGAACAGGAATGCTGCAATGGTTTTTAATGCATAATTTTAATATTAACTCTCTTGATTTCTCAGATGGTCATGTGAAAAGATGGAAGAGGGAATTAAACCCCTTAAAGCGAGGGGGTTCTATTTCTTGATCTTTTTATTTATTTCAGGGGGGAAGCAAAGTAACTTTTGTTTTAGTAAAGCATCTTACCTAGCAGCAGAATGCTGTTCTGAGCAAACATAAACTGAAATGGTAGTGTTTGCAGCAGGTCACTAACTAGGAATAATTACTAGATGAAAAAGGTAATGGAAATGGACATCTGTGAAACAATGAAATGTTTCTCATTAAAAGAATTAGCCTGTAGGGCAGGTTGTTGTGTGTCCCCCTTCTAAGGTGCTGTGGCTAACTGCTACTATTAATGTGTACTTATGTAATTAAGCTAATGAATGCTGGTAAATTTTTAAAACTCGTGTTTCTAGGAGATTTCTGTGGTGTTATTTTCCCTTAAATTTCACTCTGAAGCAGCTCAAATAATGTAATGGCTTTATTACTACTTTTTTCTTTTCCATCTTCATTTTTTACAAAGGCTTGGGACTCAAATTTCCAGCTGATTTTTCCAGCTTAGTTTCATTGGGAGGCAGGGTCAGAC
This sequence comes from Pygoscelis adeliae, assembly GCF_000699105.1. Lineage (NCBI taxonomy): Eukaryota > Metazoa > Chordata > Aves > Sphenisciformes > Spheniscidae > Pygoscelis > Pygoscelis adeliae. The sequence continues at coordinate 394,941 of NW_008825300.1, read as the reverse complement.
CTGCAGGAATTATAGTAGCTGTTGACAATATGCTGTTATTGTAAATTCTTCAAAGTTGTGAAAGTGAATCTTCAATGGTTAGAAGCAAACCCTGTGTGTTTGTTTTTTTTTTTTTTAATATGAAACTGAAAACTGAACTTAAATGCTCTGAGAACTTCTTTAAGTACCCAGGTTTTTGCTTTTTCATTTCAAACACTTTTTACATTTCAGTTCTGCTTCCAGCTTATAACACTGTTCTGAAATTTAAATTTATTTACTCAACAAGGTTCTATTATGTAAAATAAAGGTTTGTTGAATAGGGTTTGTGTTTGCAGGGACTGATCTGTGAAAATTAATTTTTTTTTTTTTTTACTGCTTCTGTGGAAAAATAGTGATTTTTTTCTTTTTTCTTTTTTTTTATTTCCCCTCTAATGGAAATTCTTTAGCAACAATTCTGTCTAACTTTTTTCATTTCAAAGGAATTTAATAAATACTATGTCTGAGTTGTCTAGAAGGAAAAGGTATGGAAGTGCACTGTACCTCCTTGGTGGGTAGAGGAGGACAGAGGTAGAAGCCAGCTATAGATGTATCATGTTTGACTCGCTTTGAATTACCTTTGTCTCCTGAAAATGTGCGCTTATCTGAAGGAAACAACATTTATGTGATTCATTGGTTAGAGCTTTTTTGTATAAAAATTGATTCCTAGCATTAGAGAACCAACTGCAAATTGTAAACCACAATAATTAAACAGGTCTTGATACAGTGTAGGGAGTTCTTCCAGGCTGAGCAAATCAAAGCAGTTAATTTATTACTGAAGCAGGATACAGTTTGACACTGCATGGTTGAAATCTTCCTCATTTTATACAAACAAACAAAAAATATTACGTGTATAAGACAGTGGCTTGGAACTGTTTTCCTCCTGAAACATCAGCCAGAGACGTGGAGCTCTGATATAATTATCTCTTGATGGCTGGGGACGGCTGACTGTGAAATGGCGTGGAAGAGAACTGTTAAAGGAAAATAGATTGTGCCAAAGCTTCTCATCATGTTCTCCTTTTATCTTGACTTAAGAAGGTTGTCATGCCATTGTCGCAGGGCTCTGATAGGAAAGGGGAGTGTTACAAGTCTGAACTCTGCAGACAGTAGTGGCGTGTAATACAAATGTGTGGTTCAGTTAAGCATTGAGAAACAGTGATATATGGGCTGCAATCCTGAATTTCCCAGCCCCACTTCCTGAAACTGCATATAGCTGAGCCCAGTAAAGTAAATAACCTTTGATTCAAAATGAAAGAGACTTTCACTTGCTTATAACAGTATGCTTTAGACTTTTACAGTATTCTTTTCACAGCTCAGCATCTTGCTTTAGCCATTTTGAGTCCTTTAAAGGACTTCACAGAAGGTAGCTGAGAAATAATTCTCGCAATATTTTTTTTTTGTTTTCCCTCAAAGCCAACTAAGCATTTGGTAACTTGCAAAGAAACATATAATTCAACAGGTTTGGATTTTATTCCATAGTGGGTTTAGATTGAATAACTTAGTGCTTGTCTGTAAGGAAGTGCTTGTCTATAACTGGTTAGTCTGAAACAGCAATACTGAGAAGGATCCATCTAATCCCATTTTCTTTGATATCGGCTAATAAAGAGTACTTGGAGAGCGAAGATAAGGAAAGGGCAAACACATGTCAATGTACTCACCAATATATTTTCTAGCTCCTTCCTAAATCTCAGACTTACTGAACCTGATACTGGATCTTTATCCTTAATTTTTTTGAGGATCCTTTTTTGCAAGCTTGTCTAATCAGTGCTTAAACTCATCTAGGTATTCTAGTGTTCTATGACAATAGTTACATGGTTTAATTTTGAATTGCATGTGTTTCCTTTTTTGATTAACTTAATTTAATACCTTGTAGTTACTGTGAGAAATTGTAAGAAAAACTGAATAGTTATTCCCTATTCATCATTTTCGTCCTGTTTTTGAAGTTAGGACTTTTATTATACTCCTTGCCTGCCTTCACCCTTCCCAGTGTTTAGCTTTCTTTTTCTAGATTGAAAAATTGTATTTTTGCTTTCTCATTGAAAAATTTCCCTGCACAATCTTTGATCATTCATGTTATGTTACTGTGTATTGCTTCTAGGTTTACTTTGTCTTGTATGACATGGAAGTACACCTACAGTACTACTGAACGCATGCGTGGTTAAATATGTTGTAAATATCTTAAGTAAAATACATTTAAATCAAATTATATAATATGGACTATAGAAACATGTACTGTGTTATAATAAAAGACATGTAATTAGGAAAATAGTATTACTCTTGTGAGTTGGAACTTAACCTTATTGTAATAACAACCTACTTAATTTAAGATAAAGTCTTTGTCAGATGATGGTTATTTAATTTTTTCTCCATTTTGTATTTCTCTTTCCTTTTTCCTATTGGATAATATTATATTTTGTTGATATGACCAGTGATTCCTTTTAAAATTGATGATAGCACAATCATTACAAACCTTCTGTTTCATTTATTGGATTTAGTCTTTCTGGTTTTGCTTCTAAACTTGAACTTTTTGAGTGGAGTTACATTGTTTCATTGCTGTGGTACTAATAATGTCTTGTCCAGAAAAGGTTTAGCAGGATAGCTAGCTTCCAAGCTAGAAAAATCACTCTTGAATCTGTAAAATTGTCTCTGCATGAGAAAAAGGTATTATATAAGAATATTAGTTAAGACAAAGGTTGTTTGTTTTTCTTTATCTAGAGGAGAGTGGTCTTAATAAAGTTGCACAGAGAAAAGTAGCCTCTGATTGAGGGTAAACAGTCCTAATAAATTCTTTAACTATGGGGCGAAAAGAAGTGCAAATAAATAAATTTTAAATTCTCTATATTCAGAAAGAAAAGAATGTTACACTGAGAATATAGAAGACTATGTCTTTCAAGAAGATATAAGATGCATTTTGCCTAATTATTAGCGTAATTTCAAAAGCATGTATTCCAACTAAAAATGCAAAAAAAAAACCCAACCCATCTAAATAGAGATGGTTGGGGTAAGGGGGAGAACAGTCTAAAATCTGTTAGATTAGAAATAACCTAATGTGGCTTTCATATGCAGTAGCTATTCTCTGAAATAAATCCTGGTTCAACTCTTTTAAGTGGCATTTAGGCATTAAAAACCCTAGAAATAGATTCTTATGCAAATGTCTTCTGCTTGTAATGCTTAACATTTATTTACAAAGTGTCCCATTACAGTGTTCTCCAGGACTTTTTTTTTTTTAAATATGAGGATTCTTAATAAATAGAAGAAACCACCAGCTGGAACCGCTAACGATACTGAAGTTCCTTCTCTTCGTGCTTTGGCAGACCTTTGTTGTCCTCTTGCTTATTAAATCTGTAAAACATCTGATCTTAAGTCCTCAGTATGGACCATCATCAAAGGATTTGTATTGATCTGCATCAGCTGATGAGTGGACTTAAAGGTTATGTGTTTAAATTGAAGTTGGACTGGGACTTATGCCCTCTTGACAGCCTATTGACCAACTGGACAGACTGCATAATATACCACAGTCCATGGGGAGGGACTTCATGTCTTTTGTCTTCAATAAGTGATAAAGTTCTCAATAAAACAGGGTAGTTTTTGGTAAGTCACTTTTGCTCTTAATGGATGGTGATACACCAAAAGCTTATCATTTCACAGTATTTTAATGCTTTAAAGTAAATCTGAGTTAAGACTGCCGTATTGTTTTTGTGGAATTATAAAAGCTTTATTCTGTAAAATGAATACTTTTGAGGGGTCATTTTGGTGGTGTAAATCACTTTAAATCACTGGACAAAGCTGTTAAAGCTTGAGTTTAGTGACAAAACCTGGTACTTTTCGGGAGGATTATTCTCTTTAGGAAGTTTTGACCCTCGTTTTCCTGGTCAGGTCTCACCATACAATTTCTGAATGTTATGTTAAAAACGTGGCTACTCCTGTCATCGACCTGTAAGTGTACTATTTTCTTTCTTAATGCTTTTAAACTAATAAGTCAATACCTGTAAATGATGTTCTCAATTTTATGATTTAAGTACTTGGTTCATCTTGATATCACATGGCATGTAATTTCAAAGGATGTTGTGCAGTAACTTTTTTCTTACATAAACTTAAGATCTGTATCATTAATTGATATACCAGGAAGTCTTTCCTAATCTACAATGAAAATATGTAGTGTTACTAATAGGAGGTGAAGGAAGTAGTGATAATTTACTTTATGAGGCTATTTCTAGACTGTTGGAAGATTCTAAAAAACTGGGAGAGAGAATAATTAACTTTATACATTTGTACACTTGGAAGTACCTCTCAAGTGTAGAGATACAAAACAAAGAAGCATAGAATGTGGTAAAATCTGTAAGTATCTTCTAAAATACATTCTTAATTTATGTAGCATAAGCAGAAATACTTCAGGGAATATCTTAGTGAGGTACTTTGTAACTTTTGATCAATGTTTAGAATTTACTTTCTGAATTGTCAGAGCTGAATACAAGTGCATGTGGTGCAGTGATACTGATTCACTTCATGAATGCATCACTCAGGACGCAGTTCCACTTTTTTGGTTTGTCTACAGCTATTAATTCAACAAATGCAACCGCATTTTTATTATAATTTTTATAAAATAATTTTTATGTTGGACCTTTGTATTTTAAAAAGGCAAACTATTGTCTTTTGATGAGAACATGGCTAATTATTGGTCTCTCTAGCTACTCCTGTAAGGGTTTAATATGTTTAAGACTTTCAGCAAGCTTTGAAAGAATTGTATTTCACATAGGCTAAAGGCTTAAGGAAACTGAAAAAGCTATGGAGTTATTACTGCCACTACTGTAGTTCAAGTTCAAGGCCATTCTGTTCACATCTTAAATAACAAATTTCAACAGAGTTCCAAGCGCTTGAGAAACGCATTGATACATTTAAAGCAATTTACAGTAAGGACAGCAAATATATTTTCTTCTTTGCTGCACCATTTAACTGGTTTTATCAATGAGTATTTATGGATGACTCTAACAGGGTAATTACAAGATAGCCTTCACAGACTAGGCAGCAGACAAGGCAACGCTCATGGTGATTTTTGGTTCTAAACTGTGCAGTGGGAAGAAGCTATTAACAGCAAATTTACTAGCAATGAGGCTTAGAATAATAGGATATATTAATACTGTGTATTAGAGAACAGGAAAATCAAGCAAATGCTCTACTATACATACAATATCAGATTAGACAGAGGAGCTTTCCTTTCAGGATGGGAATTGTCTGGTTTAGGGCTATGTAAAGCAGAGAAAAAGAAACTCCAAGAAGTCATAACCAAGCCAAAAAATGTTTAAAAACATTTTTAAAAACAAAAATGCATATAACTTGCATAGTAATAGATTTCATACAAGAAAAGTAGGAATCAGTTAGTTTATATGTTGAAATTCCAGTTGTTAGTCCTGGTGTTTGGAGATTCTTCTGTTTCTTGATATGAATTTAAATTTGAATGGGGAGAAGTGAGGAATGGCTAATTTGGTAGAAATATTGTGGGTTTTTTCTTCATTCCTTCATTTTAAAGTGCTTGCAGTTTTTACAGAGTAGTCAGCACACTAAAAATGACCGTGACATAAATGTTAAGAATATAGAACTTGATCAGAAGAAAACGCTGACACAACTAAGAGGGCAGTTAAGTCAAATAATAGAATTATTTCTGAGTACGTAATTTCTATGTATTTTTAGAGTCCATTCAAGCTTTCACCATAAGCTTATGTAAACATTACTTAAAATGAAATTTGCAAATCAAATTTCATTTGCAAATCTGCTCAGTGGTAGGCCCTTAGACACTATGTTTGGCGTTATATAATTGGTCTGATTTTTAAGTGTTAGGCCCTGAGCCTTCAATAATTAAGTAATGCTAAAGTACAATATTGGTGAGGGTAAAAATTACGTATTATATAAAACTGACATCAAAAGACAGAAGATCTCTAGCTCACTGTTTTGCATTACAACAGCAAATCTAGGTATTGATGCTTGTAATGGAATTTATAAATCCTCAAGTAAATCTAGTATCACTCAGTTGTCATATGGGAACATAGTCATGTAGAAGTGTAGCACAGCTTTCACTGCTCTGCCTTTCCGTCCTTGCAGGCAGATAGGGTAATTTGGATTGGAGAGGTGGGCTGCGAGGTGAGGGGAAGAGCTGGGAGGACCACAGGGCTCAAAGGTGCGATTCTGTGTCTCCTCAGTGGTTCGGAGTCTGACTGGCCAGCTGCGGGTGGCATGGTGCAGAGGCTGATACTGGAGCCAATCCTAGTTCATGTCCTTGCCTGTTATCAGGACAAGGGGATGTGCTGCGCTTCCCTCAGGTTTGCAGGTTGCAAATTGGAGGGGAATAGTCGATGCGCAGGGAGGGAGATAGGACTTCTAATAAGCTGACTCTAGGTGGAGGAATGGGACGACAGGAACTTCATGACATTCAACCAAGACAAATGCAAAGTCCTGCACCTGGGCTGGAATAACCCACTGCTCAGGCTGGGGGCTGGCTGGTTGAGTCGGGAGCAGCCTTGTGGGAAAGACAGGCTGGACAGGGGTCAGTGGACCACCCTTGCAGCAGTGAAGACAAACTGCATGTTGAGCTCCATTAGCAGGAGTGTAGCCTCTGCAGGTCAGCAGGAGTGATTATTCTTCTCTGCTGGGCGTATGGGACTGCATCTGGAAACCTGTTTTCGGCCTCCTAGTGTAAGGTGCGTACTGTAAAACTTCAGAGTAGCACAAGTCAACTAAGGTATTTAGGAAGCTGTAGCATATGACAGGAGAGACTGAGGAAACTGGTTTTGTTTAGAAAAGATCAAAAGAGAAGACAAGACGGGTGGGGGGTCTAATTGCAGCTTTCCACTCCCTAAATGTTTCATGGTTGTAGAGAAGTTAGAACTAGATTCTTCTTAGATGTGTACAGTAGAAAACTAGCAGGCAAAGGTGACAAGTCACAACTGGGGAAATCCCAATTGGTTAAAGGGGAAAAGGGAAAAAAAAAATTAAAATAACTATGGGAAAGTGAAGTTATGCACTTAGTTTTACTATGTTTTGCCATTAAGCAACCTCACTGAATGTTAACATTTGCCCTGCTTTGAGCAGGGTTTGACTAGATGACCTCGAGAGGTCTGTTTCAATTCTGTGACTCTGAATTGTATAAACGAGCAGGCGGCAGTGGAGGAACTCCAGCGTGTTTAGACAAAGTAATTCCAATCTGTCATGAAATCACAAATGTTTTGGGTATCTGAGTGCTGTGTACAACAGGAGCTTCTTTAAAGCTTTATAATAGAATTGGAATAAGCAAAAAAACTTTTCTGGAGGAAGAAGAAAATACTAGCTTTAGGCTAAATCTCTTTATGAACATGCTCGGTGCTTCCTGAGGCTGTCACTGATATCAGTGGACATTTTTTTCCCTGGAGATTGCGTTTGGAGATATCTGTTAGTCCTGAATTAACTTTACTTTTAATGACAAGTACATTACATAAGAACTAGGATGCTGGTAAATGCAAGACATTTAGTGAGAGAGGGAAGCTTCTATCAAGATAAAACTAAACTGATTTTATCCTTGCTCTTGATAAGTATTGCCAAAAGTATCTGCTCAGTCATAAGTTTCTTGATTATCTTTTCCAAAATTTAGCAGTGAAGTGTGGCAAGATTGTAACAATATCATGCTGTGAAGGAAATTGCATTTGATTTTAACTTTCCCAGATTAATCTCCCGCATAAGAAGATTCCACAGTAAAGTCTTATTTGTTAAAGTTGATATTTGAATCTTACTTTAATTTCAATGATGGCTGTTACGTATTCATTCTGTAACTATTGGTTGGACATGATTTTATATGGCGTGTTTCTGTACCTTAGCATAGAATGGGTGTACCTAATGTGTTTTGCTTTAGGTTAAGTGTTGCAACAGATGTATGAAAGTGAACACAAATCACCCATTTTCTCATGACTTCTGCAGCAAGTGTGCTGAGCCTTCGTGTTTGGTTACTGTGTCACAAGAAGTAAGTAGTCTTATTTAGGGACTCATGTTTTAAAGAAGTCAGAATAATTATTTTCATCTGGTCTTGTTTGATTCTTCTAGTGTCTGGCTGGTAGAAACCAAATGCATTTTCCATATCAAGCATGTTTCCAGAGAGTTTCTTGTAGAACATACAGCATGGTATAGGTTATCCATGCTCTTACCTCCAGTGCACTGCAAAGGACTGAAAAAATTGGTCATGAGACAATGAAATGTCATGAGATGAGAAAGCTGCACTGTCAGATTTCAGTTTGCAGGTTGTGCATCTCTTTAGAGGTGGTTCTGTTTAGAGATCATAACTTCAAATACATGCTGCTGGAATTTGTTTTTTCACATCTTAACAGTCTTGCTATGTACCAAATTTGACTGATCGTATGCTGGTCTGCACCTCATTTCTTACCATGGTATCCTGGTTTCGGCAGGGATAGAGTTAATTTTCTTCCTAGTAGCTGGTACAGTGCTGTCTTTTGGATTTAGGGTGAGAATAATGTTGATAACACACCGATGTTTTAGTTGTTGCTAGGTAATGCTTACACTAGTCAGGGACTTTTCAGCTTCCCATGCTCTACCGACTGAGAAGGCTGGAGGTGCACAAGAAGCTGGGAGGGGGCACAGCCAGGACAGCTGACCCCAACTGGCCAAAGGGCTATTCCATACCATGTGACATCATGCTCAGTACATAAACTGGTGGAAAGCTGGCCGGGGGGGCCGCTGCTCGGGGACTGGCTGGGCATCGGTCAGCGGGTGGTGAGCAACTGCATTGTGCATCACTTGCTTTGTATGTTCTTATTATTACTATTATTATTACTAGTAGTAGTAGTATTTCATTTTATTTCAATTATTAAACTGTCTTTATCTCAGCCCATGAGTTTTCTCACTTTT